>NC_056581.1:3877571-3975071 GCF_018340385.1 Cyprinus carpio | reverse complement strand
AATCCACAGACGAGACAGCAAGGGAGAGACCTGCTGTGGATCCTATGAAGGTCAAAGCCAAAAATAAATTATACCTTCTTTAATGCCATTTTCATGGCTAAATAATGACAGTGAACAGTCTCTGTGACACCTCTTCTAAACGCCTCTCACACACTTCTGTCACACCCTTTAAGTGCTGATTAGCCATAACATGTCCAGTCTGCACAGCCTGTCAGCACCACTTGTTTAGAGCAAAAAGGGTGAAAAGGTGATAAGTGTGTTTTCTGACACTCGTGGACAGTATCCACATTAGCTTTCTGTTGTAAGTGGTGTTTGCTGATTCAAGCATTTCTGTTACTATTACTCAAACTTAGCATTTTTGGACCCGAGCACAACAGCCAAAATAGAGCCTGTTCACAAAATGAAAATTTCAACCAAGTTTAACATGCTTCAGAACAATGCATAAAAACAGCAGACAAATATCATGCTCTTATGTATTCTTGTAGCTCAAACAGTAGAGCACGGTGCCAGCCCAGCATCGTCAAGGTCATGGGTTTGATTCAATTCCGTGCAAGTCGCTTTGGATAAAAGCATCTCCAAAATGCAGAAATGTAAATACACTCTTAAAATAAATAAATAAATAAATAAATAAATAAATAAATAAACTATGCATTGCAGGTCTAAACAAACACGTTAACAGCTGTTCTTTAAGATGAATATATATTTTCCAAACTTGTTTGACTCTCTTACTTCTGTGGAACACAAAAGAAGGTCATTGGAAGATTTTGAAGAATTGTTGAAGATAATTTGAAGAAATCTCCTGCTTTTCTGTTCTTGGGGGAAGAACATGTGAAAATATCACATGGGCAGAAATATTTTAGGAGAAAGAAAAAATGTAAAACAACATTTCCTTAAAGTGAGACTATCTGCAGTCTGTAAGTTTTGCCTCTTTTTCACCATCTCTGTTTGAAACCTGCAACTGCAGTTATTTGTGGAATTATCTTCTTTACGTAGGTTGTGTAAATTATTATTATTGTTATACTTTGTTCTCAAACTGTAAATGTTAACAACAGCATTGCGTGACTTTGTGTATTTAGTGTGTATTAGTGTTTTCTTTTCTATTTCTCTACATTCTTATCTGTAATTGTCATACCATTTGAATTTCATCAAAACAACTGGATCTTTTAACCTCAGAAAGCAATTTAATGTTCTTTTAAACTCATTTTCTTTGTCCTGTTTTAGCTGTTTTTTTGTTTGTTTGTTTGTTTGTTTGTTTGTTTGTTTTTTGTTTGTTTTTTCAGCAGGGCAATATAAATCTTTTGTAAGGACAATGTAATCTCACATATCTGTAATCAGATGCACATTTACAACTAGAATATTTAATTTCAGTCACTTACATTTGTTTCATTACCATCATGCACCATTTAAGACTCTATTTCGTTTATGACAAGTTTAATTATTCCAGCTGCTATAAGAAGAGGCTACAAATCGTCCTCCACCTGCAGCATCCACATCCACAATATGGCCTATGTTTACAGATATGACATAACGACCTGAACCACTCAAATGATAAAACATTATTACAAGATTACTGTTGTGAATCAGTCTAAGATAAGGAGATGATGAACACTGGTTGGTTAAGTTCTTGCTCAATAATTGATTTTGGATAATTTTTTTGAAAAAAAAAAAAAAAAAAAAAGTTACGGACAGCAGCTTTAATAGGTTGCAATCTAGTGGTTACAAATTTGAGCTGGTAAAAAAAAAGTTTGAGGTTCAAATGCTGCAAGGGATGAAGCATCAGTGTCCTTCAGCAAGACACCTACAGTGTGTTCGTTTCTGACTGTGTCAGAGCCATATTCCATGCTTCGTCCTTCACAGTGACATCGATCAATGTTTTGAGGGTAAAAACTAATGGTTATTTGGAACAATCTTTAAAAGTCCAAACCAAAGAAGTCACTGAGTCTTGTCAGTATATTTATTAATCTACATTTATTTCTCCTATAATTGCTCCTCTGTTGGCATCATTCATGACGTCTGAACCAGATTGTTCATCTCAGGTTCTCCAAAGGGATTGCTGCCATATTAAGTAAAAATAAATGTGTCAATGGTTAATTAATCAGTTAGGGGGGCTGTTAAGAATAATTTTTCAGAATTAAACCAATTAAACCATCCATGCACATGAAATGGTCCATAGCTGTAGCTCTCCACAGTCACATGAGGACCCTCAAGGTGCTTTCACATAGACGGCGATTAAATCGCTGTGCTGTAGGTTGCTACTAGGCGTTCTTACTCAACTGTCTCTTTTCACCCTCAGGACCTCTCAGACAGCTCATAATCACAACACCTCCAGAAACACACTACAGGCCTCCATCACAGAGAAACAGACACAAAATGTGGCACTGAGATTAAAACAGTGCTGAAGAGAGAAGATTTATGTGTCGCAGTGAATGACATCCATGTGCACTGGGTTACGCTGACGGGGAGTTCAGTTTCTCTGTGTCAAAACCTGATCTCAGACCTGCGCTTCTGTGTGTTTGCATGTAGAAATGATGTTACTCTTATCACCTAAGTACAGCAGAAGTGTATTAAATTAGTCTGGTATCTGAATTTCAGATAAAGTTACAGGCAAATTTGTATAATTTGCACTGCAGCGCTTATACAGACGTGTGACACAATGGGTGAAACCTCACACTGCAGTTTTGGTCGTACAATAATACACATTGTGGTTAAGACTTGAGTAGCCCTTAAATATGTGTTGCTGAGCAGACAAGTGCAACAGCAGAGCGTGTGACACACATCACTACATGCAAGTATTCAATTATCGTATCTAAAATCATTAACTTTTTTACTCGTTCACTGTTCCCTACATAGTGAATGCCATGTTTGCTAAGCAGACCTGTAAACAGTTAACTAGCTAAACTAAAACATTAGGAAAGCAACTAAAAATGTAGCTACAATACAAATTAGTCAATTAAAAAAAAATTTGCTACGCTAAGCTAAATGCTTTCATTTTGAGAAAACAGGTATAGTTCTATGATCTGAAATCCCTGCTGATAGATAATACAAAAACAAAAAATCAGCTAAAACCAATCTAAGCTGGTTGCCTTGTTTAAGCTGGTATTCCAGCCTAGTCATAGCTGGTTTGCAGACTGGTTTTAGAGGGGTTTTGACTACTTCTTTAGCTGGTCAGACTGGTCTGTTGAGGTTGACCAATCAGCTAAAACCAGCTCAGCCAGGCTTGGAAACCAGTTAAGACCAGCCAACTATCTTAGGCTGGTTAGCTGGTTTTATCAGGAGGGATATTGCTAAAACTTTGTCAAGAAAAATCTAACATCCTTTTATTTCACAATGCTCTGCTGCTACTTGATAAAATCGCTTTGCTACCGAAAAGCTACTTACATGATGCTATGCTACAACCTTGCTAAAGAAAAATGTAGCTTGAATGTTTTAACACTGCTGTCCTACACATGGATGATGCTAACTATGTAGACTGGTAAATTGTTAACTAGTTAGGCTTACTAAAATATTGGGAAAGCTATTAAAAATGTAGCAAGCTACGTTACAAATTACTTAATCAGAAAAATGAAGCTAAGCTAAATACTATTAAATAGCTATATATACATATATATATATATATATATTAAGGGTTGGAACATATGAGGGGTCATACGTGCCATAATTCATTCTGGCACTCTTTTTATGTTTAATTATAATTTAACACACATACATTTCTACTCTCACACACTTACACTCTTCCGTTTCCGTTACTCTATCTCACACATACATACTTCTCTTACATATAAACATTCAATATATATATATGTATGTGAAAGGAGAATGTATGTGTGTGAGAATGCCCGAATTAATTAAGGCTTGTACGGCCGCTCATAGGAAAGCAAGGAAAATGTAGCTTTACATACAACTGCAATATTGCAAGAAAAATCTAACATCCTTTTATTTCAAATCTTTATGCTGCTACTTGATGAAATCGATTTGCTATCGAACAGCTGCATGAATTATCTATAGCCTATTAAGAAATGTAGAGTTGAAACTTTTAGTTTTTTCAGCAGAGATAAAACCCTGTTTGAGGAATATTAGCATCACTAATATTCTTCAAACAGTGTTAGTGATTTGAACAAACCCCTCATAGTAACAAGAAGTAGGCTATAATAAAACAATAAAATATAAAACATTGAGGGAAAAAAGAATTCATATACTTGCATTGAAAGAGACAAGCACTGCTCACATTTGATGACTTTTTTTTTTTTTTTTATCTTGAAGCTAAACGGTATTTGTCCAGGGAAACACTATGAAATGGCTGACACCACATAGACTGTTCTGTATAGGGAATAGAGAGTTATTTGCTGCTACACCCAAGACACCATAACCATCTGCCTGAAATCAACATAACAGTATTGACTGAATTCCTTGGCATTAAAAGTTCAGCATGCATCCAGTGCTTTCAACATTTACAAGTTTATATGATGTCTTTCTGACAAGGGAAACACTGTTTCCATAAACATATACTGATAGTCAGCAATGCCAAAACCAGACCTCACTGTGCGAAATGTCACAGCAAAAGCTACTTCACATACAGGAAGTGTGAGCTGGTCCAATATTATTTTTACAGCTTTGGCTATCACGCCACAGTAGCAAGCGGCCATCTAGTTCCACATGATCTGTTCAGCTAAGATACAAGAAGCAGGACAATATACAGCTAATTTAGATGTCACTTGATATAAATGACACATAGAAATAAAATCTTTATTGTGTTTTGACAGTCTGAAGCAACCAAACATAAATCATTATACACAAGCTGTTTGCATGGTGAGAATAAATTGGCATATGCATAACATTATTGAATGATGGAATATTGTTTGTGATAGCAATATTATAAGTCCCATTGCAAGCCTAAAGCCCTGCTATTGTTTCTATTGTATTTAAATTAGGGTATTGTTATTTTTATTTTTTGAGTTTTATGGGTAGTGTTGTTATTATATTGTCTACAGTAGATTAAATTAGATATTTTCAGATAAATAATATATATACAAAAATGGCAAAAATATATGGCTAATATGGATTTTAAATAATAATTTGTTGTTTATATATTTCTATAAATTATTATTACGTTATGCTATTCTATTTTGATAATTCTGATAACTGTAATGCAAAAATAAACTAATTGCAAAAATCATTATTAATTTAATACAATGCAAGAGTTTTTTTAAGTATTACTAGGTTTAATTTATATTTACATATAATATTATTTGGGTTTAATTTATATTTATTTCAGTTTTACATTTACATTTACATTTAATCATTTAGCAGACGCTTTTATCCAAAGCGACTTACAAATGAGAACAGTAGAAACAATCAGATCAATGAGAGAACAACAACAGTATACAAGTGCACTGTAAAAAATGACCGTGAAATTTACAGAAAAACTATGTAAAATCCATACAGAAAAGTATTGTAAACCCCAAAACATATTTTTTTTGTTTAATTCACAGTGGAATTTTGTAAACTATTAAACATAATATTTTGTTATATTTACAATAACAATATGTGATTGTAATCAAAATTATTTGTTAAAATTACAAATTATTGGTATCAAAAACAGAGAAATACTGTAATACTCATAACAAAACAATTTTGTTAATTTGACATGCAAATATTGTAAAAACTAAAGTTTTAGTCTGTTGTTTTTAAAAATACAAATAAAGTATGTATGTCACATTTACAAGTTTATGCTGTAGACTAATTTTAGCATGATTGATGAAACGATGCCAAATTGAGGTAATACATTTTTTTCCACAAAAAAATAAAAATAATTGTGAACCTGAGAGGTTGCCCATCTATATATATAAAAATATGGCTACAATTATAATAATACTGTTTTTATAATTTAGGCTATTTGTTTGTAGCATATTGTACACTGTAAAAAATAAGTGTCATTTTAACTGTACAATTTTGTAAAAACGCTACAAAAAAAAAGTGTTAATAGGTTAACAGTAAGTTCCTGTACTATATACAGGGAAAAAACTTTAAAAGATCTAACCAGACATTTCATGTAATTTTCACAGTAAACTGCTGTTAATTTTACAGTTTTTAGAAATAAAAAAAGAACAAATCAATGTATAATTTACAGGTCAAAAACTGTAAACTGATATTCCCAGAATTCCCTGTGTGACGCTCCACATTTGAAAGTATTTTGTTTAAATAATCATGTTTTTTAATAGTTTTTTGTTATCAGTTGTACATTTGGGCTTTATGTTACATCTTCTGCTGTTTAATGAAAGTTTATTGAATTGTTTAAGTATCGTGTGTCACCATGATGGTGTTTTGTGTTTGCATGAATGACTTTGTGCACCTTCTATATATATAATATAAACTTCTGCTTGTGGCGAAGCTACTTGTGATGAACTTCGATTCTTCATGTGGCTTTCTCTTTTACCACCTGCATTATTATGGTGGTTGTCAGTATGTTAAAGGTACAAAACAGATTTTAATAGCAGTGTGCGTTGTTGAATTTACTGGTTTACATTCAAATTTTCTTGTTTGTAAATAACAGTTTTATACTGTAAAATTTACAGTTTTTGGCCGTAATTGTGTTTACAGTTTTTCTGTATTTTTCTGGCAACCACAGCTGCCAAAATTATTTTGTAAAAACTACAGACTTTTTTTTACAGTGTACTGTAAAATTTACAGTTTTTGGCCGTAATTGTGTTTACAGTTTTTCTGTATTTTTTTACAAAAGTATTCTGGCAACCACAGCTGCCAAAATTATTTTGTAAAAACTACAGACTTTTTTTTACAGTGTACTGTAAAATTTACAGTTTTTGGCCGTAATTGTGTTTTACAGTTTTTCTGTATTTTTTACAAAAGTATTCTGGCAACCACAGCTGCCAAAATTATTTTGTAAAAACTACAGACTTTTTTTTACAGTGTACTGTAAAATTTACAGTTTTTGGCCGTAATTGTGTTTACAGTTTTTCTGTATTTTTTACAAAAGTATTCTGGCAACCACAGCTGCCAAAATTATTTTGTAAAAACTACAGACTTTTTTTTACAGTGTACTGTAAAATTTACAGTTTTTGGCCGTAATTGTGTTTACAGTTTTTCTGTATTTTTTTACAAAAGTATTCTGGCAACCACAGCTGCCAAAATTATTTTGTAAAAACTACAGACTTTTTTTTTACAGTGTACTGTAAAATTTACAGTTTTGGGCCGTAATTGTGTTTACTGTTTTTCTGTATTTTTTACAAAAGTATTCTGGCAACCACAGCTGCCAAAATTATTTTGTAAAAACTACAGACTTTTTTTTACAGTGTACTGTAAAATTTACAGTTTTTGGCCGTAATTGTGTTTACAGTTTTTCTGTATTTTTTACAAAAGTATTCTGGCAACCACAGCTGCCAAAATTATTTTGTAAAAACTACAGACTTTTTTTTACAGTGTGCCATTACAAGTCTCAGTTAGTCTAGTACAGAACATGTAGCCAGTTTTTTTTTTTTTTTTAAGAATATGATAGACAAGAAAAGAAAAGGTAAGTACTAGTATTAGTTGGTTAAGTGCTGGCGAAAAAGATGAGTCTTTAGTTTTTCTTGAAATTCAAATTGAGATTGGGAGGTCATTCCACCAGCTGGGCACAGTCCAGGAAAAGGTCCGTGAGAGTTATTTTGAACCTCTTTGGGATGGCACCACAAGGCGTATTTCACTTGCAGAGCACAAACTTCTGGAGGGCACATAAGATTGAACTAATGAGCTTAGGTAAGTTGGCGCCGTGCCAGTGGTCGTCTTGTAGGCAAGCATCAGTACCTTGAATTTGATGCTACTGGTAGCCAGTGTAACCTGATGAGGAGAGGAGTAACGTGAGCTGTTTTTAGCTCATTGAAGACAACCCTCGCTGCTGCATTCTGGATCAGTTGTAGAGGCTTGATAGTACATGCAGGAAGGCCCACCAGGAGAGCATTACAATAGTCCAGTCTGGAGAGAACAAGAGCTTGGACAAGAAGTTGAGTGGCTTGCTCTGACAGGAAGGGTCTAATCTTCCTAATGTTGTATAAGGCAAATCTGCAGGACCGGGTTATTGTAGCAATGTTGTCTGTGAAGCTTAAAGGGATAGTTCACCCAAAAATGAAAATTATGTCATTAATGACTCATCCTCATGTCGTTCCAAACCCGTAAGACCTCCGTTCATCTTCGGAACACAGTATAAGATATTTTAGATTTAGTCTGAGAGCTTTCTGTTCCTCCATTGAGAATGTATGTATACTGTCCACGTCCAGAAAGGTAATAAAAACATCTTCAAAGTAGTCCATGTGACATCAGAGGGTCCGTTAGAATTTTTTGAAGCATCGAAAATACATTTTGGTCCAAAAATATCAAAAACTACGACTTTATTCAGCATTCTTCTCTCCCGGGTCTGTTATGAGTGCGTTCACAACACTGCAGTTTAGTGATATCCGGTTCGCGAACGAATCACTCGATGTAACCGGATCTTCTTGAACCAGTTCACCAAATCGAACTGAATCGTTTGAAACGGTTCGCGTCAACAATAAGCATTAATCCACAAATGACTTAAGCTGTTAACTTTTGTAACATGGCTGACACTCCCTCTGAGTTCAAATAAACCAATATCCCGGAGTAATTCATTTACTCAAACAGTACACTGACTGAACCGAGCCAGATAACGAACGAAACATTGTTTGAAGTTTTAGTTTTAATTTATTTTATTTCCATTATTTTATTTTATTTAGTGCTCCAACTTGAAAATTAGAAATGCTGCCTTGGTGAGTTCATCTAATATTTATATTTTATTTTATTTCAGCTTTATTTCAATTAACACAAATGTTTTCTAGATTTATTTTTTGTTAACAATAATAACCCTGGTTCAAGCATGTCCATAAAATGATAGTGAAAAAGTACCATTTCCTCTGTGGATACTATAACTTTGTGTGAGGAACAAACCAAAAATGATGTTGTTATTTACTGAAAAATCTTCCCTTCTGCCATAGCCCTAATATCCTTTCATTTAAACTAAATATGTGCATATTTAGATTCTGTTACCATTGCCAAGCATTGTACGACTGAGAGACTGCAACACCTGAAGCTAAAAAAATCATAATTTGTGTTCTGCTGAAGAAACAAAGTCACCTACAACTTGGATGCCCTGGGGGTAAGCAGATAAACATCAAATTTTCATTTTTGGGTGAACTATCGCTTTAAGAGAACCAAAGTCAGTGGCTAATGGCATTATTAACAACACCTGGCATTACGACTTATTAATTCCTTGACATGCCATATCTGAATATATGTGGACATGAATGAGATTTGGGAGGTAAAGAGTTCAGGTCATGTGGACCATTTTTATGGTGCTTTTTGTAATTTTTCAAGTCTTCATTCACTTTTCTGTTCTGCTAAATCTCACCTTTCGTGCTCCATAGAAGAAATAATGATAGAATTGTATTTTTGGCTGAACTAGTCCTCTATTGAGCTGTAGGGGAGGCGGAGTGAAGAGAGCAGTCAGAGGCTGCCGTGTGCTTTAGTTTGTCCAGCCTGAGAGCAGCTGTGCCCTCCATCGCGCTGTTTCTCCCTGAGTGGGGAGAGAGAGGTGAGACGGCTAATTATAGCCCCACACAACACATTATTCACACATTAGGGTGTGAGCCAATGGAACAGCAGATGATATTTTTCTTTAAATTCATTAGATTTTTATGTCAATATCAGCGCCCAGCAGAATCTTGCACCTTTCGCAATTCTCATTCTCTCTTTTGGCTGGAGTTTCTTTCTAATTTTTTTTTCTTCAAGTCTGAGGTTTCATTGCTCTCTGCCAATGTTATCACTCTCACACAATTAGCATCGACTGGACTGATTCGGCCAAGGTCTTGGATGTGATTGAGCTGGAGTTCATAAAACACGAGGTGAAAAAGTCTGCGAAGAGGCAAGACAATAAATAAATAAATAAATAAATAAATAAATAAATAATTCCAGAGAGAGCAATGAGGAAAACAGACAAACATTCGATGTGCAACACTATCCACCCACTTTGTCTCCTGCCTTGATTTGCTAGTAGTTTTCCCATTCATAGTCTTATACATATTCTCCAAAACATTTTTTAATAATAATAGCTCAAAGCTGTGAACCAAACCAACAAGCTGTGAATCACATCACAACAAACTTTGATTTTAAATATTTCAAAATCTTGAACAAAAAAATGCATTTAACTTCCTTTATGAGGAAATAAATTACTCGTCCTACAAATCATATATGAATGACAAAATAAAAATAATAATGAAACTAATGATTTTAAGATTAATTATGAATAAAAAACAATATATTGCAAAGATGGATGATATTATATTTTTGGGGTTTTTTTGTCAGAGGAGAGACAGACTCTAATTTAAATGCATATACCTGCTAAAAGCTAATTCTGGTGGTATTTCTGAGTATATCAGTATGTTAGCCTCAAAGTTAACAAACATTGATTAAAAGCTACAAACTCAAATGTGATTTCAGTGACTTCTCTGATTGGTGGCTCTCTCTTCAGGATTATGGGTAGTATAATTTCCGCTAGAAATTGGGATAGTTCACCCAAAAAAACGAATATTTGGCACTAGCACTGGCGCACACACAAACATACACATTTGTTATTACCTCATTCATACATTCACATCATTTATTGGGTGCTTTAACAACATAATTGTGTAAATGCTACATCATTGCTTGTTTATGTAAACAAACTAGTGAATCGATTATCTGAACTAGTTTATTAAAACTAACTGTCTGGAAGAACCAGTTCACAAAAAAGTTTGTCTGAGGCTCTGGATTACAGGTAATAATGTTGTAAATAATGTTCAGCTTCTTGCACAGACCAACCGTTTCACTTCATAAGATCCTGATATATCATCAGGAACCACAGGTTTTAATTTTGTATTCTTTGGTTTGACATTTTTTGACTCCTAAATAAAGATTGCTTCAGATTTGCATTTTTTGTTTGTATGCTGCTCATCTTGAGAAAATGAAACCGAGAGAGAGAAAGACAGAGAGAGAGAGAGAGAGAGAGAGAGAGAGAGAGAGAGAGAGAGAGAGAGAGAGAGAGAGAGAGAGAGAGAGAGAGAGAATATAGACAAAGCAGCTTTTTAATTTTTTATGACTGACATTGTACCAACTTTTCTGACACTTACTGTTTTATAGCTACATGTGATGAATCTTGAATCTTCATTATTTCCTTGTTTAATGCTCTTTTTCTTAATTTTATTTTTATTAATATATTATTATCATGAGATTACGGGTGACTTTGGAATAAGCACTGAATGAGAAAAATGTGAATAAAAATAAATACACTGTAGATTAAAATGTACAGTTCAATATAAAAGTTGACATCATTTACTCATCCTCTCGTTTTCAAACTTATGTATGACTTTGTGTCTTCCGTTGAACATAAAAATAGGGTTATTAGTTATTATTAAATCTTTACCAAAATCATCCTCAGCATATTGTGCAATATATTCCCAATATATTCCCACAGATTAAGAAAGATTGTAGAAATGCATTTTTTTAATTATTTTTTTGGGGGTTAACAGCTGCAGAATATTAAAACTTAGCATGGGCTCCATTAAAGCTACTCTAGATGTGCTGTTAAATGTGCTTTGCGCATAGTTAATTGAATGAATGAATTATTAAACCACTAAAACAGACTGACTGTTGGGAGGCACTGGTGCACACAGCCGCCTTCAGAGCTAAATATATTGATGATAAAGATTGAAGTGGGAAAAACTGGGGCAGAGAGGGAGGGAGGGTGAGGATGAGGACAGATATGAGGTGAGATGGAGAGTAAAAAAGGGCACAAGGCAGACTGTTCTGGAAGGTGTCAGCAGGGAGCTTCTTCCCACCTTCATTTTCACCTCTATCACACTTTCTGTGAGAGATCGATGTCATGCGGCAAACTTCAGTGTTCCCATTATAAACTAAGCTGTCTGCACTTGCAGTACGTTCACACTGACAGCGATTTAATCCATGCAGTCACAACGTCGCAGTACTGTTGGTTGCTATTAGACGTTCCTGTATCTAGTGGTATCCAGCAGTGGATAACCTGAGCTCTGCATGGGATGCACAGTTAATACATTACTGATCGATAAAGATCATAAATTATCAGATTAAAATTATGTGTATCAATTTGAATGACAATTTGTCTGAATTTGTCAACAATAAAAATAAAGCACTAAAAACTCAAAACAAACCATTTTATTAGAAATTTAGAATGCACAGTTACATATTTGAATTTAAATTAGAGATAATTAATTGAATTACATTAAATTAGATTAGATTTTTAAGTAAATATATATATAATATATATATATATATATATATATTTTACTTTGCAAGGATGTATTAAATTGATCAAAAGTGAGAGTAAAGCCATTTACAAAGAATTCTACTCTATTTCAAATAAATGCTGTTCTTCAAACTTTCTGTTCCTCAAACTTTTATCAAAGAACCCTGAAAAAAATATAAATTTTTCTACAGAAATATGACTCAGCACAACTGTTTTCAACATTGATAATAATCAGAAATGTTTCTTTATCAGTAAATCAGAATGATTAGAATGATTTCTGAAGGATCGTGGAACACTGAAGACTGGAGTAATAATGCTGAATATTCAGCTTTGAAATCAGTATATATATATATATAATATATATATATATATATATATACTGTATTTAGCGATCAAAAGCTATGTTGCTTCCATTCTAATAAACAATCAGCAATCGATTACTACAAGTGCCTGACTGATGTATGTATGATGTATGTGCCATGCCTGTACACGCATGTAGACAGTATCTCTCACTGAAGTATCACTTCCTGTCTTCTAGTGTCAGGTATATGCACACACACAATTGCTTAATTTGACAGGCTTATCTGTCCGGCCCTTACAGATAACACCGGACACACCACAGACACTTCACCGCACAGATCCTATTTACCTGCATTGAAATTCAATAAAAGAGCAAGGACACATTAGAAGACTGAGAGAAAGGCCAGTAAATCATCACTGGTGCATAATAAATGTGCTTCAAATTCATACACTACACACACACACACTATTACTGACAGAGCAGATTTTCAGTGAGGCAATGCAACCAATCTATTCCTGACCAATCTGGAATAGTACGAGCGTATATATGTATACCATCTGATTTTGGTAACTAAGAATACTTTGTATGCACAGTTTTTTTGTTTGTGTTTTGCCATAGTCAATAGTGTCAGCTCGCACAAAACGACAATTACAATATTATTGTAGTCAACAAATATCACACACACCTATGTGATAACGGCTTAAAATCTGGCACCCAACACCAACCCCCCCTCCCCCAAAAAACCAAGTTACCTTAAGTCCAAAGTATCCAAAAAAGTTGGGACACTGTACAAATTGTGAGTAAAAAAGGAATGGAATAATTTACAAATCTCATAAACTTATAATTTATTCACAGTAGACTATAGATACTTTAACATATCAGATGTTGAAAGTGAGACATTTTGAAATGTCATGCCAAATATTGGCTCATTTTGGATATCATGAGAGCTACACATTCCAAAAAAGTTGGGACAGGTAGCAATAAGCGGCCAGAAAAATTAAATGGACATATAAGGAACAGCTGGAGGACCAATTTGCAACTTATTAGGTCAATTGGCAACATGATTGGGTATAAAAAGAGCCTCTCAGAGTGGCAGTGTCTCTCAGAAGTCAGGATGGGCAGAGGATCACCAATTCCCCCAATGCTGCGGTGAAAAAATAGTAGAGCAACATCAGAAAGGAGTTTCTCAGAGAAAAATTGCAAAGAGTTTGAAGTTATCATCATCTACAGTACATAATATCACCCAAAGATTCAGAGAATCTGGAACAATCTCTGACATTTGAAAAAGTGAAAGTGACGTGACATTCAGCCAAGTATGGTGACCCATACTCAGAATTCGTGCTCTGCATTTAACCCATCCGAAGTGCACACACACAGCAGTGAACAAACACACACACACTGTGAACACACACCCGGAGCAGTGGGCAGCCATTTTATGCTGCGGCGCCCGGGGAGCAGTTGGGGGTTCGGTGCCTTGCTCAAGGGCACCTAAGTCATGGTATTGAGGGTGGAGAGAGCGCTGTACATTCACTCCCCCCACCCACAAATTCCTGCCGGCCCGAGACCGAACTAAACAACCCTTCGATTGGGAGTCCGACTCTCTAACCATTAGGCCACGACTTCCCTCTCCTTGTATTGGTAGTGGGAGTATATACATACTGGATGCCTGTGATCTTCAGGTCCTTAGACGGCACTGCATCACATACAGGAATGCTACTGTAATGGAAATCACAACATGGGCTCAGGAATACTTCCAGAAAACATTGTCTGTGAACACAATCGTGCGTGCCATTCACCGTGCGGCCGGCTAAAACTCTATAGGTCAAAAAAGAAGCCATATCTAAACATGATCCAGAAGCGCAAGGCTAATTTAAAATGGACTGTGGCAAAGTGGAAAACTGCTCTGTGGTCAGATGAATCAAAATTTGAAGTTCTTTTTGGAAAACTGGGACACCATGTCATCCGGACTAAAGAGGACAAGGACAACCCAAGTTGTAATCAGCACTCAGTTCAGAAGCCTGCATCTCTGATGGTATGGGGTTGCATGAGTGCGTGTGGCATGGGCAGCTTACACATCTGGAAAGGCACCATCAATGCTGAAAGGTATATCCAAGTTCTAGAACAACATATGCTCCCATCCAGATATCGTCTTTTTCAGGGAAGACCTTGCATTTTCCAACATGACAATGCCAGACCACATACTGCATCAAGTTCAAACATCATGGCTGCGTAGAAGTTTGATCAGGGTACTGAAATGGCCAGCCTGCAGTCCAGATCTTTCACCCACAGAAAACATTTGGCGCATCATAAAGAGGAAGATGCAACAAAGAAGCCCTAAGTCAGTTGAGCAACTAGAAGCCTGTTTTAGTGGAGAGTGTGAAGACATTCCTATTCCTAAACTTGAGCAACTTGTCTCCTCAGTCCCCAGACGTTTGCAGACTCTTATTAAAGAAGAGGGGATGCCACACAGTGGTAAACATGGCCTTGTCCCAATTTTTTTGAGATGTGTTGATGCCATGAAATTTTAAGTTAACTTATTTTTTCCTTAAAATTATACATTTTCTCAGTTTAAACATTTGATATGTCATCTATGTTGTATTCTGAATAAAATATTGAAATTTGAAACTTCCACATCATTGCATTCTGTTTTTATTCACAATTTGTACAGTGTCCCAACTTTTTTGGAATCGGGTTTGTACGTACAGTATAAATATGCATCAGTCAGCAGCTTTTGTTACCATTTTTGAACGACACAGACATTTAAACCTTTTTCTGTATAATGTTTTACACTTTAATTTGGTGTAAATGTTTTTCCATTCACAGTAAAAACTGAAATAACAGTCGCCATAACTGCTTGCCAGAAGCGAGTGGCCATTACTTCTGAAGAACTGCAAGCTTCTGCCTTAAATAAACAGTTTTTACAGTGGCATTGTTGGGCTCTGATAATCACATTGATTTATCTTTTAGTAATTATGTCTTCTGCAAGCTGTTTATGTGTGTCTGTTTGGCTGTTTTCCTTTGGCTTCCTGTGGCTAGATTCTTGCATACATTTACTTGGTCATTATATTGACATTATAGCACTGTTCCAAAACCTTCTGAGTTGCTGTCTACTGCCTACATAGACAGCTGCATTCTAAGGGAACACCCCAACCAAAATGGAACCTTATACTAATTTGAAACTAGACAGACAATTGATTCCATTAGTTTCACGTTAGCATGATGCTAAGCTAATAATGTGATACTCTAATAAGCATAAAAAACAACATTTGTAGGAGTTCAAATGCTGGCTTGTGGTTTCTTGTGGCCTTTCCGATAAGCTGAGGCCCCCTAGTGGGGTCTTGTCTGATTAACTGCAAAAAAACACTTATATTTTGGTTAAAATGGTCCATATTTAATTAGATTTGTCAGTAGGAATTGCAGTAAATATAATTATAAATCAAAATGTCTCTGGATATTTATTTTCATGTCATTCATCACACAGAGATGTTGTGATTCTCCTTCAGTATTTCTGTTTGTGTGTGTGTCTGCTTGGCTGTTTTCCTGATCTCGAGAGACTTCCTGTGGCTACCGATGGCTGCACTCCTGCATACATTTACTTATGTACATAATGTCAGGCTGTTATAAATGACACCAGCCTTTGTAAACTAACAAATAAAGATTTATATGTTTATGACTAAATATTTGTTCAAATCTACAGTAAGTATACAGAGAACAGGGAGACAAATAGACCACATACATGCTAGAAAACTGTAGTAATGTCATCCGCAGTTAAATTTACAAGTTAATTTACTAAATAAAATTAGATGTATATATAATGTGTGTGTGTATATATACCAAAAGTTAGGGTTGGTAAGACATTTTTATATTTTTTTTAAATGTCTCTCATGCTCAACAAAGCATTCGGCTTACAGTAAAAAATACAATAAAAACAGAAATATTGTGATATATTATTATAATCTAAAATAAATAATTTATTTAATTTATAGTAATAATAATAGTAATTTATTCCTTTGATGGAAAGCTGAATTTTCAGCATCATTCCTCCATTCTTCAGTGTCACATGATCCTTCAGAAATAATTATTATATGATGATTTGCTGCCCAAGAAACATTTCTAATTGTTATTAATGTTGAAAACAGTGCTGCTTCGTTAATGTGGAAACTTTTTTTTTTTTCACTGTTCTTTGATAAAAGTTTGTGGAAGAGCATTTATTTGAAATAGAATCTTTTGGAACATTATAAATGTCATTAAAAATGTTGAAAACAGTTTAATATTTTTGTGGAAACCGTGAGCCTTTTTTCAGGATTCTTTGATAAATAGATTTTAAAAATTCAAAAGAACAGCATTTTTTGAAATTGAATTTATTTTGTAAAAAATTGAAACCCTAACTGTCACTTCAATCAAATGCATCCTTTCTAAACGTCAAAAAAATTGTAAAGTAAAAAGTGTATCAACGAGGGCAGCTTTCTTTCCTACGTTGACACACTTCTTATGGAAACAGGAACTTTGCACATACATTTCAAAAAGATCATCTATTTTATTCACTAATTAAACTGAAAAGGCATTCTTAAATCAATTCTAAATGACACACAACACTGCACATTACATGCACACAAATCTAACCCTAACTAATGCATAAATGCCTAAAAAAGGCACAAACAAACATACACAGGGCTTCTAATGAGGGCCCCAGAAAGCTCCTCTCACCACAAGGCAATCAAGACGCAGAGTAAATACGACCATCTGACTGCATGATGTTTAATTATGAATCAGCAGGCGGCACCACAAACAGCGTCATCCATCACTCCCCAGTGTCTGCATCACTTGGCCAGGGGGAGGGAGAGAATCACTCAACCCAAAATCGAAGGCTTTCAAACCCCAAAGAACAGCACTGCACCTTCCTGTGTCCACTTTAACCCCATAGCAAACCGTATTGATCATCATATTGGAAACACAAGGCTGTCCTGCAAGCAGGAACATGCATGCAACAAAGCAAAATTCAAGGACAGTATGTCAGCTAGAGTGAACTGTCTCTTTAACAGTATGGCCCCTGATGGTTCACCAGCTAGATCATACTAATCATACTTCCTTGCCCTTTCAAGAAGCACAACCTACATGCCTAGAAACTAATTAGACAAGAAAGCTGTCTAGTATTGTACAATTTAATTTAAAGAATTTTAAGTACATTAGGCCATTTCTGACAGGCTGTGTTGCCAGGTTGTATTTACATTAATTTTATCACATATTGAGTATTGTTTTAAAATCTGGTCATTCATAGGTGGCACAACTCTTAAGTTAATAGAATCATTGTATAAGAAGGCAATTTCTTTGTGTGTACCTGCCTAGTAGGGACTATGGATGTGAATTAGCAATGTTGCTATAATCCGACTTGTTTACATTTTGTATTTCAACTAATGTTCATTAACACGCATTGTCCCTATCAAATAAATAAGCTGCATGACCAGTTCTTTAAGAATATACTAATTAAAATAAGGAGGGAACATTTGCACAATATTGGCTTTTAATGACCCTACAACTTTAATTAAACCATTAATATATGAGGATTATGTTATATTGGGAACAGGGAAACTCTAAACCAGGGGTCTCCAAACTCAGTCCTGGAGGGCCGGTGTCCTGCAGAGTTTTTTTTTATTATTTTTTTTTTTTAGCTTTTTAGCTAAAGGTTTTTCACTTTTAGCCACTACTGTACTTCCTTTCCCTTTCCTGCAGTGCATCCCTTAACAATACTCTCCTAGCCTAGAAAGGTCTCTCATAAGTCCTGCCATCCATCCAGATCACTTAAGAGCTGAGATCAGCATGTGCTCCTTCATGCAGCTCCGCCGTGAGACTCCCTGGTCCCAGAGGCGGAGCTGCATGACCAGCCCCAGTAAATATACTTCCTTTCTCTCTCCTCGTCTATAAACTATCACTGTACCTTGCACAGCAGGACTTTACAGCTAGATCAGCGCTAACCACCATAATCCATCATGGAAATTCAAGCTGGACTTTTCAGTAGAGATACCTTCCTATATTCACTTCAACCTGATAGCACTGATCATCAGCAAAATAAACGCAAGAAAGCAAAATTCAAGTCAAATGGAGTTTGAAAATGATCAGTATGCCATCAGTTTACATTGGATGTTGTAAAATATCAATTTGAACAGGCCTTAAACAAACATTTTCTTCATAAAGCATCGATAAACCATAAAAAACAAATCTTTTGTAGCCGTGCTGACACATAATGCAGAATCGAAAAGCAACTCTTCACATGATATCTCTCAGGTCTTTTATAAGAGACAATTTTCCACCATGATGTAATTTTTGCAAGCGGTGGAGAGATGGTGGAATAATGCAGGCACATTGATTGACGGATTGATTTGGAGAGAGAGGGGGCGGGGCCAGGCTTCTGCTGAGCTGCGGTTTTGCGATCAAGCTTCACGACGGACCCTCTGAACCTCAGCGCGCTTATTAGATTTGCACATTAATGTTTGATGACTTTGCTCATCCGCACCAGCACAAGCCAGTCGGTTGCAGCCAAAGGCACTCAAGGTCAGGTGGCAACGCATCACTTCCCCCCCGTGGAGGTGGGGGCAAGGGCGAGGGGGGGAGGGCAAGGTGTCACCTTTACAACCCATCAGCCAATTAGAAGCCCAGCAGGGTGCATTGTGGGAGTATGCAGTGCTCATGTGATCGTGATATATGATATACACCCCAACTCTACTGCACTGAGTCTGGAAAGGAGATTATGTGTTTGGGAGGATGGGCGGCAAAACAAATGACCTTATTTGTCCAGTCAACACATTTCACATTGCGTTATGAAGTGAATGCTCTTCATCTTTATCCTGAGGTGACAGAAAAGAAAGGGATGGGTGAATGTGTGATGGGTATAAAAGAAGACAGAGAGCAGGAAATGGTGAGAGATCTTGAGAATAGTGACACACTGGGAATGCTGAGAAAGATTATGTTACATAAAAGACCAGCTTGAATTTCTGTGCTGGATTCTGCTGGTTAGGGCTGGTCTAGCTGGGGGAACATCATGACTCAAAAATGCTTCAGCAACTTTACCTCTATATAAGTGGATCTCAGCCAGGGGTCCGGGGCCCACATGGAGGCCTCAGCAAAGTTTTCCAAAGGGGACTCAAAATGACTTGAAATAAGACAAAAGAAGTAATGAAATAAGCTAAAACAACTAAAAATTTAGATATTTCTATTACTTTTTCCCCCGTAAAAGGAGTTTTTCTTTTCTTTGAAGAACCAGTATTCACACATTCTTGTAAAACATGGATATATAATTTTTGTGTGATTTATAGAAACATTTATGTAAATTAATAACATATTTAAATGGCAGTGGACATTTTTATAAAGAATAAAATGTTTGTAGTTATGCCAAGCTGTATGATATCATACTGGCTAGAAATTGTCAGTAAAAATAGTATAAAAATCCATATCCAGTAAATTATGAATGACTGGAAAAGTCATTTAAATTAATTGGTTGAAAAGAGTAGGATCCCTGAAGAACATTCAGTTTTTAATTTTGGGAATACTAACTTTTATTTTAATGGTTAGGCTAATTATTTTTGTCACCTACTGTAAACTATGGACTCCTAGCTTGAGAATAGAATAAAAATAATATTTGTTTGTCAGTAGATTTATACCAGTAATGCATTGATGGAATTAAATATATATATATATATATATATATATATATATATATATATATATATATATATATATATATATATATATATATATATATATATATAAATACATCAGTTTAACAGATTTTACACTAACCGCTATATAAAGTCTAATAAAATTGGCTCCTTTAGTGTAACTAAGCAAAATGTGTGTTTTTTTTTCTGAGGAAAGTTTTTCAAAGAAAAAATGTGGGTTTGTTACCCAGAGGCAATGCTGTGCTGTAAGAATCAGAGTTACAGTAACCTGGTGGGAACACCGGCATTCCAAAAACAACATATGCTGTTGACCGGTCATGCTGGCCTTTTTTAGCAGGGATTTAACTTGGACGAGATGAAAGCATTTAAGAGAAGAGGAGATAGAAAGAGGTATCCGTTTGGAATGTGGCACACTGGCATCTGTGTCTACAGTCTTCTGGCACTGGAAGCGTTTGGAGATAGAGATTTTCCTTGAAGTCGGATGTCAACACTCGCCAAAAATAAAGCCTCCATCTGACACTCAAAGGTAAAATGTAATGCCAAAACACTCCTGCAGACCGAGTCCCCAAAAACTTTAGCACCACCCTGCTGTGTGGTGCTTTATAAAACTCAGACCATCTGTTTCACCTTTCTACGCCCATCTCTCTCCACAGCAGAACTTTCCAGCTCTCAAAGGTCCTGCCATCCATCCAAAACTAAGATCACTTAACAAAAAGCTGAGATCAACATGTGCTCCCTGATGCAGCTCCACTGTGAGACCCTCTGGTTCCAGAGGCGGAGCTCCCTGTAAATATACTTCCATTCCCTTTTAAGAGGCTCAACCTACAAATCCCCAATTGGGCAAATGTTTATCAACACTCTCCTAGTCTAGAAACTAACATTACCTCCTCCCCAGCAGGACTTTCTTACTCTCAGAGGTCCTGCCATCAACCCAAACTATATCACTTAACAAAAAGCTGAGATCAGCATGAACTTCCTGATGCAGCTCTGCTGTGGGACCCTCTGGTCTCAGATGCAGAGCTCCTTGTAAATATACTTCTTCCCTTTTTAATAAAGCTCCACATACAAATCCCCCTTATTGGGCAAATGTAAAAAAAAAAAAAAAAAACCTCTCTCCTAGCCTAGAAACTAACATTGCCTCCTCCACAGCAGGGCTTTCCAGCTTTCAGAGGTCTCGCCATCAGATCAGCATGAGCTCCCTGATGTTGCTCCACCGTGAGGCCCCCTGGTCCCAGAGGCGGAGCTCCCTGTAAATAAACTTTGTTCCCTTGCGAGAAGTTTAACCTACAAGTCCCCCATTGGGCAAATGTTTAACAACACTCTCCTAGCCTAAAAACTAATGTTGCCTCCTCCACAACAGGAGGTTCCAGCTCTCAGAGGTCTTGCTATCAATCTAAAACAAAGATGACTTAAAATGCTGAGATCAGCATGAGCTCCCTGATGCACTTCCATCATGAGACCCCCTGGTCCCAGAGGCAAAGAGTACCATGTAAATATACTTCCTTCCCCTTTCAAGAATCTCAATCTAGAAATCCCACAGTGGATCCCATTCGAAAAAATTTTAACAACTCTCACCTAGCCTAGAAACGTTACACCCTCCACAGCAGGACTTTCCAGCTCTCACAGGTCCAGCCATCCATCCGCAGCTAATATCAGCCTGTGCTCCCTGATGCAGCTCCACCGTGAGACCCCCTGGTCCCAGAGATGGAGCTGCACAACGAGCCCCAGTAAATATACTTCATTTCTCTTTTAAGGGCCTTGATCTACAAATCCCCCAGTGGATTCTAATGGGCAAATGATTAACAACACACCCTGGCCCCATAATGTTGCCTCCTCCCCACACACACATACCAAATTCACACCCCATAAATCCTTCGTTCCTGATGCCTGGCTGACAGGTAGCATCACCTAGGGAGGGCAGAGGCAGCAGAGCGAAAGAGAAATAACACGGCTGCAGCTGCTTTCCACAGCCTCATCATGCACAACCACAAAAAGGAACATGAGCTCTGAAATGTCAGCAGGCATGGTAAATTACAGGACACAGCGGAGAAGCAGTTACTCACGAGTGCCTACATGCAGATGAGAAAAAAATAGAGCGTTAATGGGAGAATGATCTGCTGCAGCACTTGCTTGCATTTATGTTTTTTATTTAAAGAATCAGCTGATTCATTTCAATCAATACAGGCAGTTGATTGGCTAATTTAAATAGTGAAATATACATGGCGTAGACCTGTAAATGGCTGCAAAAGGACGAGTTGAGGATGAGGATGAGTTGATAAATATGTACAATGTAAAAAATATAATGAAAATGGCATTTCTTGTAGAAAATACAGAAGCTTTTTCTTACTCAGCATTTTGTCATGTTCCATATATGAATATGCCAAAAACATAATACATTTGAGAAACATAATGTAAAATGTTCACTTGTTTACACATAATATATATTTTTAAGCATAAACACAACATTTTATTCAATTTATTACATAAAGGCACAGAGGACAATATAATTGGAATCATGTTCAAAAAGATTCCACCGGATAAGCAATAAAAACACTGACAGACCTCGAGAATTTAAAGTGACAGACAAAACTGCAATGCGTGCTTATAAAACAGAACAATATTGTGCATTGGTGTGAATGCTAGTTATTGTTATAATTACCAGTATGCAAATATTACAATAACATCATTGTTAGTTAGACATTTTAGGGGATAGTTCACCCAAAAATGAAGATTTTGTCATCTTTCTTCTATTAAACATAAAAGAAGATACTTTAAAGAATGTGGGTAACCAAACAGTTGCTGGTATGGGAAAAAGAAAAAACTATGGAAGTCAGTGTCTACCACCAACTCTTTGGCCACCATAATTCATAACAATATCTTCTTTTGTGTTCAACAGACGAAAGAAATTCATATGGTTTTGAACAACATGAGGTTGAGTAAATGAAGACAGAACTTTCATTTTTGGGTGAACTATCTCTTAACCCTCTTAATGTTTATCGTTCTATCAATCCCTTACAAAAAAGAAGTTTATTCAAGTGTGCTATTAGTATACTTCTTTTAAACTAAAAATAGGAAAGTATGCTTTTAGTTTACTTTTTCTGTACTTCTCAGAAATGGGCTTTATGTACTCCTCAGAAATATACTTAAAATGACATTTAAGTATACTTGACTAATACTTACAAAAAGTCTAAATATATTTGAGCTATACTTGTGCTTCGTGTTTTCATTGTTATACGGTAGAGGGCGCTAGTACACATCTTCTGTACAGAATTTCCAAAAAAAAAAACAAAAAAAAACTAACACATGTAATCTAACACGATATCTGACATGAAACAGCATCAAAACTGTAAAGTTATTGAATAAAATGTCGACCGATGAAGAGGTAATAATTACAGTCAAGCTTTGGGGTGTTGATTGACTCAATCATCTACGTTTTGATTATGATTCTGAATCCAATTCATAGTCTTTTTTCAGCTTTTTGTTCAAAATGTTATTTATTTTTTTATGAAACTTACCCACATTAAAGTGTTGAAAAAAAGAATGCATGAAGCTAGAATAAAATGTTTTTGTTTACAAGCAGATACCCTGTTCTTTCTTTGGATGTTTTGTATGTTCAGATATTCATATAACAAAATATATACAAATTCATACCTAAAAAGGGACATAGTAGTATACTTAAAGTATGATGTAAATTTCACTTAAAGAAAACTTACGAGTGTACATGCAGTATTAAACCACTAAACTAGAAGTTTACTGAGACTATACTTCGAAGTGTACTAAAAATGCATGCATGAAAGTATTTAATTAGTAAACTATCAGTATACCTGTGTTCACTTTTAGTATAATTGCAGTACAAAATACAAACATAGAGCTAAACTAGTTGTGTACTCAAAGTTTGCTACTGTTATACTTATACTTAAAAGTATACTTTTTATATACTAGAAAGTGGGCCAATTTAGTCCCAATGAGTACTGAAAGAGTACACTTACAAGTATACTACTAGAAAACTGATATTTGTTTACTTGCTACATAAAGTATACTTAAAAATATACTTGAAATTTACTTAAGTATACTTAATAAAAAAAACTTGAAGTATACTACTTTTTGTTAAGGGATAGCCTATAACTTCAATTTACCATTAAAATGTCTAAATAGATGCATAGCAGACAGAGTCAGTAAGTTTGAGCAGCTTGAGCTAGATCAATTGCAGAAATGTAAAACCTAAAGAGTTAAACCCCCAATCAGAATGTTTGAGAAATATCAATACAGTGCAGCCTTGCAAGCGCTGTAATTAAAGTCTATTTGTCTTACCTGTGGCACCAAACTCAATCTTTCTTACTCGTGTGGCTTTTGACCCTTGAGTTACTGTGTCCTCTCCTGAGAAATCATTTGCTCTTCCATGTGTTCCTGCTCATGGCACTCCAGGGACAAAGACATGACTCTGTCAACACAAAGAGCACATCTTTTACAAGGCAAATAATAACATGCTGTGTTTTTTATTTTTTATTTTTACCAAACTTCATAGACTCAGGATCTTTCTCTAATATCAGCCTAAGTTTTTTTTCCAACAAGCAGATAAAGAAAAGTAACAGCCGCCTCATATGTTTGAGGTATGAACTGAAAAACCCTCAAGTATGAGAAATAGTAGTCATGTAGGCAGTACAGTGAGTACACATATGACTAATTTCTAAGTTCTGAGGGTTTTTGTAATTGGACAGCTGTGTTAATGTGCAAAAAGCAATATTAAACAGAGCTATAAACAAAGTTGATGCAGTGGCAAGGGTATAGTTAACAGAAAGAGCTCCATCATGTGGTAAGCACTGCTATACTGCAGAAACGTACAGTATACACTTAATATACAGTATGTATACAACTGTAGTTTAAAAACATTATGTGAAAGTATGTTACTAGTATGCTGCACAATGAAACAAATAGGCTATTTCTTTATGAAATGATAATTCTTTCAGAAACTATGTGCTATTTCATTTTCACATGACCTTGTTACATTGTTTATAGGTGTACAGTATATGTGCTTTTTATGTAATTTCATGTATGAAAACTCTCTATTATTTATCAGATATCAATAAAATAGACTATTTTAGCCTGTCTGGGTCTAGGCTCAGCAAACAGCAAAGATGAATCCAACTGCGGAGCCACTGCTAGCCAATCAAAATCACATTTTGACAAATATAATAAGTTAACTGGGTATTCCATCCATACAAATTTCAACACACCTTATACACACTGTATACTGCACAGATAGTAAAGGTAGTCTGCCAGTGTGCTATACCAAACACAGCCTACTGTAAATGTTATGCGCTCACAAACTCACACACACACACAAACACACACACACACACACACACACACACACACACACACACACACACACACACACACACACACACACACACGTTCTCTGCAGAGCTGTTGTAGGTAGAGTGAGTAATCTGACAGTCAATAAAGCTTGTCCTAGATATCATGTAATTGTCTCTGCTCTGTAATCAGAGCTCATTTTCATCAAGTGCCCCTCACTAGAATGTTCATCGCCTAGTGGTTTACAATTGAAGCCTTTAGCTAAAAGGTTAGAATTTTGATCATGAGGCTGATGAGAAATGGGAATTAACCAGCGACTAAACTAATCTAAGATCTGTGTTTCTTGTATTAGTAGTCAGAGGCTGTGTGTGCGGAGAGACCCATGGCTCTAACATTAGTTTATATGTCTCTCAAATGAATCATCCGACCTTATGTGCTGCAGCTTTCGCGCACACACACACACATTTGAGGTGACGAGGCCATGGCAGTAATTTTAATTCAATGCAACTAAATTTATTTGGTTTGCATTTGGGCACAGGAGTGAGTCTCGTTCTCTGGATGAGCGTGTAGGTGGGAAGCAAAGACATTGGGGGAAGAGACCTTTGTTAGGCATAATTTCTAATGTCACAGTAATTGCCATGAAGTGTGATATAATTCTGTGAATGTGTGTTTGGTAACAGATATTTAGTACAGCATGTTTATGTGTAAAAGTGTGCATTCTGGGTGTAGATCTTGTGGGACAAAAACACAGGAACCTTTTGTGTTTCAGCTCTTTACAACAGAATAAAGTTGGATGGAATAAAAAATATTCATGTTGCCAAGCACAAAAAGCAAGCATCAGATGTAAATTTCCCCCAATTTACATCTGATCTACCTGTATGCCTCCGTTAAAAATGCCCGAAACAATTACATAGTGTATAATAGCGAAAGTTCAGAAAATTCAGATATTTTTAAAGGGTTAAAGCTAACTACAACCAAACTGAACAACAACAACAACAACAAAAAATGTTTAAAAGTGTAATTTACTATATTTTGAATGTATGTACTGTTAGTCAGTAGAAACAGATTTTATTACACCTGTTTCATTCATACAGACAGGAGCAACATGTTGTTGTTGTTTTTTTGACCATAGTGATTTTTAGGCCTAATTTTGGAGTTGAATGTAAATTACAATTACAACTCTTAAGAGAGTTCGCCAAAAATATAAAGTTTTGCTGAAAATTTACAAGATGTAAATGAGGCTGAGAACATGTGGAGAAATGTAGTATTGCATCACTTGCTCACCAGTGGATCCTCTGCAGTGAATGGGTGCCGAGTCCAAACAGCTGATAATGTCTTGCGAAAGCTGCATGTTTGTAAGAAACAAATCCATCATAAGGCATTTTAACTTATATTTTGACCATTGCTTCTGGCCAAACTTTTACATTTTTTGAACTATTCTTTTAAGTTGTCTTTGTTAGAGCAAAATCACACAAATATAACAACATGTACATACTATACAGTTAGGGTTAGGATTTTGAATATTAGTAAATATTAATAAATATGCATAATTCACTTTTATTACTATAGTAGATACATATAACATGCAATAAAGCCACTATAAAATAAATTGTTAGCAATGTACTGTATCTTGTTTTAATGCAATGGCTATTGTGAACACATTTTGCATTTGTCTAGAATATTCAAGGAATCAAGAATCAAATAAGAAATTTGAAATTTGTGTAAATTTGATAAGAAAAAAAAAAAACATGCTACGATCAATGCTTCCAATTAAGACAATATATGAAAATGTACTACAGTGTCTAAAGTACAGTAGGTGATGTCTTCTATAGAAATGAATTTATCCTTTTAATTTCTGTACCAGTCGGTCATTCATTATCTTTCAAATCATTCACATCTCTTTAGAAGTATTTTTGGTCTGGCTGGTTTTTTTTTTTTTTTTTTTCTTTGGACAACTGTCCTGAAGTCAAGACAACATTTTAGTTGATATGCTGATCTATAATCAATCATTCATTTCTAATTTTCCCTAATATAAACATACACATTTTGACATTAGCTCATAAAATTGAGGCCTACAGATCCTTTTCTATGATTTTCTTGTGATCTTGTGATAAAACATAATTTCCTGACAGTTCAGAAAGAACCGTTTCAAATGTAAAGATTAAAAAATGTGCATAGCATTAACATTAATAATAAACAAATTATGATTTTTTTTAAAAAGTCAATGATTGTAATGTCTAAAAAACCCCTAATTTAAACTCATTTTCTACATAATTTTATAATTAATGCTGTAAAATAACACTTAACAAGTAAAGCAATTAAACATAATAGGTGTTTAATAGAATTTTCTATTATCTTTGGCATCAAAACTGGTATTGTTAAATTCAATAATTGGTATTGGCATTGGTATGAAACCATATGGAAGCACGTTTCTGCCATTGAATTAAAAATGTAAAAAAAAAAAAAGAAAGAAAAGAAAGAAAAAAAAGATAGGCTAATTGTGATATTTTCTCTCACAATTCTGTTTTTTTTTTCTCTCAATTGTGAGTTTATATCTGGCAATTCTGACTTTTTTTTTCTTGCAATTCTGACTAATTTTCTCAGAATTGTGACTTAATTGTGAGTTATAAAGTCCAATTCTGAGGGGAGAAAAAAAGATGAACTATTTTCTTACAATTGTGTGTTTATATTAAACTTTCCTTTCTGTGACATTTAAGAGATGTTGAGGACATGTAAAGCGGTCGACAATATTAATAAATAAAAATAAATCATCTCATCTCCTACTTAAATGTGAGCAGCGATCACCTTCACCTCGCCCCGGCCTCTTTATCCAATGCTAGTTGTGCATGACATTTTAATATCCTGACTGTAGGCTCAGTCTAGGCCCAAATGATGTAAGAACAAGAAATAATACATGAGCAGATACTTCACTATCCACGCAACACCATGAATAAGGAATAAAAGAGACAATACTGATCTTTGAGAAGTATTTAAAGGAGCGCTTGTACAAAACAACAACAACAACAACAACAAAAAAAAACCCTGTCATTTACTCACTCTTGTTCCAAACCCCTATAACTTTTTTTCTGACTGATGATCTGACTGGTGTAAGTGTGTGTGATGTTTGCCACTCTGCATTAATCCACGACTCACCTGACGTCGGAGTTAATCTGGTGTAGTGTGGAGGAGAGTGACAAGATGAAAAAATAAAAAATTGTTCACAAATGGCCACACTGCACACACAGAGAGATTATAGCAGTTAAACCACTGGGCTGCTCTCATTTTAAAGATTACAACTGAACACATCCCTCCCATCGCCGCCTCATTGAAAACATCTGTCATCCATCTCACATCTGGATTTTCTCTTTATTTCTCATGTCCAATGATTATCTGAATTCATTTTACTGACTGTAATACAATTTTGATTGTTTTCAGGCATCATCTTTCTTTTCCTTGTGGATTTCTCTCTTTAGAAAGAGGAATTATGGGTAAAGGAAAGGTAAGCAGTGAGAATCCGGTTCCTCCCTCTCAGCTCTTAACACTTCTCATTGGCCTTCTTCAGATATTTATTCATTTCCTCACTCCTGTGCTCCTGTCTCAGGTTGTGGAAGCTAACTGTAGTTCAATATAAATAAACAGTATGAAATAGAAAAAATTATGAAAATTTACTCACAACATGTAAATGAGTTTGTTTCTTCATTGGAACAAATTTAGAGATTACATCACTTGTTCATCAATAGATCCTCTGCAGTGAATGGGTGCCGTCAGAATGAGAGTTTAAACAGCTGATAAAAACATCATAATAATCCACAAGTAATTCACACCTCTCCAGTCCATCAATTAATGTCTTGTGAAGTGAAAAGCTGCGTGTTTGTATAAGAAACAAATCCATCAAGACGTTTTTAACTTAAAACCTTGACTTCTGGCTAAAATACGAGTCCATAATCCATAATAATAATCCATTCCTTTGTTGTCAAAATCCACCAACATATTTGTTTAGAACAGTTTTTTTGCTTGTAAATGGTGCATTATTATGGATTAAGGATACTTTAGCCAGAAGTAACAGTTTGAACTTAAAAAGTGTTTTAATGGATTTGTTTCTTACAAACACACAGTTTTGCGGTTCACAAGATGTTAACTGATGGACTGGAGTGGTGTGGATTATTGTGATGTTTTTATCAGCTGTTTAGACTCTCATTCTGACGGCACCCATTTACTGCAGAGGATCCATTGGTGAGCAAGTGATGTAATGCTACATTTCTACAAATCTGTTCTGATGAAGAAACAAACTCATCTACATCTTGAATGGCCTGAGGGTGAAAACATTTTCTGCAAATATTTATTTTTGGTTGAACTATTCCCTTAAACTAAACAGATAAACACCAAACAAACAAAATAAACAATATGTGATGACATACTTGATGATATTCAGTTCACACTATTTCTTGTGTGATATTGCTTAATTAACATCTTGTCTATAAATTTCTAACAGAAACATCAAAAGCTTTAACCTCCAATAGCCCATGAAAAGCATCTGTAAAGTGAGAGTCACAGTATCAGTGGCTTTTGTCACACAAAAGAATAACAGCACTGGACTGGTGCTCACAGCTTCCTCGACTGAGTCATGATAACGCAATGTGTGTGTGTGTTCAGTCTTGAGCTGAGCCTCAGGGAGCGGATGTTTCTTCAAATCCCTTTATCAGAGAATGAACAGTTTTACAAATTAGATTCATCATATTTGTTTTTCCTCCTTATCTTCATAGCTTCCGTTTCATCTGTTGATAGGAATAGCGAGGGAGAGAGAGGAAAAGGGATATGAAGGGCAAGGACTATCTGTAAACACAGAAATAGTGCACACTAGAATAAGATGCTTAACCTCAGTCCCAAAAGGGGTTTACAGCCTGATGTCATTTACAAGTTCCACAAAGTGTGTTTTAGTCTGTTTAATTAATATGAATCTGGCTGTGAGCTCAGACTCAGGTAACATGAATCTGCTAATGTTCAAATTAAGTTAAAAAAAAAGTTATTACTGAAACTCCAGGTTTTATCTAGATGTTTTAATACACTTATTTATTTTTTATTCATGCAAAACATTAAGGGAACGTTTTATAATTTTGTAAACTTAATGAGAATGTTACTTTTGAATGTTCTCTGAACATTCTGAAACGGAACATAAAAAAATTAACATTCTAAAAAAACTTTAGATGAATGTCCAACTAAAACATTTCAGAAATAAAACGTTCCATGAACAATTTTGCACTAATGTTTTGAGTAAGACCTGCTAGGTCTGAATGAACATTCTATTTATAACATTACTAAAATGTTAGCCAATGCTCTGAGAACATTCTTTGTTAGCTGTGAAGATCTGATAAAACATTAAGAATCAATGTTTTGGTGAAGACACTTTGGTGAAAAATTATGACAGTGTGTGTAGGTGTATATGTGTAGCTTTAACTAGCCATGTGCACCGTCATCTCTGAAGTACTTTCCATTACATTCTGTCATCTCCTGTGAATCAGACCTGCACATTTAAGACAGAAATATATGCTGGGTTATGTCAAAGCTAGAGGTTGATGTGTAACACCACTCTACGTGTCACTCTAGCCCTCTTATTACCGTAATTTTCCCTTTTATCCCTTTTTCTGCATAAGTGGAACTAAGTTTAGATATTTCGTTTGAGAGTAGGTCTAATGTAGGAGATTTAGCTTTAAATCAAAGCTTAAATTATTCTGCTTGGGAAAGTTTTATGGGAGTTAAAGGTTCTTTATGGAACCAAAAGATTTTTTATTATTATAAAAACCCTCAATTGCTCAATCCACAACATTTTTTATTTACACTTTATTTGTGTTTTAGTACACAAGTAAAAAAAAAAAAAAAAAACTGATTTAAAGATCCAAAGAGATGTCTATTATTACCAGGTGCCCACTAAAAACTCACTATATGAGCATTTTATAAGTCTAGGAATATTTTATGTTGTAAAATATTTATTAATGAAATTAGATTTGAAACCAATACAGATCTCATATAGCTCTGTCTCTGCAAATTTAGCAGTGCTCCACTTGACAAACTGTAATTTATTTCTCGTAAGCCTCCAGTCATGAAGTTATTAACAGGCTTGTCATTTACAAGACGTGCAGTAATGTTACATGACTTAATTATAGCCACTTGATTTTTGCCTAGTTTACTCATAATTTGGTGCACATTAAACCAACTCAAGGCTAATAGGCTGCTAATATATGCCCAGTTCATGGCTACTTGATAATTAGCAGCTATTAAAGGGATACTCCACCCCAAAATGAAAATTTTGTCATTAATCACTTACCTCCATGTCGTTCCAAACCCATAAAAGCTTAATTCATCTTCAGAACACAATTTAAGATATTTTGGATAAAAATCGGGAGGCTTGAGACTGTCCCATAGACTGACAAGTAAATAACAGCGTCAAGGAAAGTATGAAAAGCATCGCCCAGTTCATCCAAAATATCTTAAATTGTGTTCTAAAGACAAACAGAGCTTTTACGTCATTGAAACGACATGGGGGTAAGTGATTAATGACAAAATTTCATTTTGGGGTGGAGTATCCCTTTAAGCACATGAGTGTTGTAGGTGATGTATACTTGGACCGCTGCTGTCCTCTAGTGGTCAGATAGGTCACTGCATTATTGCATAGTGTCAAAGTCATGGCTGTGCCCCAGTTTGAATACTATAAACTAAGTATAAACTATGCTAAAAATGGGAAAGTAGTTAGTTTTGAAGTATGTAGTAAGACAGTATGCCAGTATTGGGATATATTTACACACAGTACTGAGATCACCCATCACCACTTCAGTACATTATATTTACACTTCCTTGTAAGAATTAGCATGTAGCTATATTATCTTACAATCATAAAAATAAAAAAATAAAAACAGTACATAACAGTATATGAAGAGTATATCTCCAGCAGTGTTGTTTAGTATTACTTCTATACTATTATTGTTTTATATATACATTAGCTTTTATTTTCATATCTATTTTTATTTTAATTAAATGTTTAGTAATTTGTGCTTTTGTCATTTTAAACAAAAATATTTGTAAATAGTAAAATTTGTTCAGTTACAAATTTTAGTACTTAAACTTATTTTAGTTAGATGACAAGGCAACATTTAAAAAATTTCATTTAGAGTAAGTTTTTCGCAATATTTGATCAATTAACAAAAATGATTTTAATAGTTTTAGTTAACAATGCTAATATCCAGGCACCTCTGATATAAGTTTAATGTGCACCAAATTATGAGCAAAATTAGGCAAAAATAAGCAGTACTTAAGTTTTGAAGCAATACATAATGTCAGTGACATTGCTTCTTTATTGTGTCTTATTTATTTATTTATTTATTTATTTATTGTCACTGAGTTGCATTTAATGTGTACCAAAATTATGATATACCATTTTACAAAAACAATAAGTTGAGACACTATAATCTTGCATACTTGTGATGTATAGTATGCAAATTTGAACAGAGATGTTTGATGTGTCAGTTTTGCATTTAACAGCATGCATTTGGACTAAAAAAACTGCACATGTTGAAATCAAGCACAGCAACAGTGACTCATATCAGATGCAACATTTAGTAGATTATGTCCTTCGTTCAAACCTAATTCAAGACACTTGTGGTATGAGAAAATAGATACGAAATGTATCATCTATAGTAATGTTATCTGTGTGACTATCTTTAAAACTGTGATTTCAGGGCCACTTAGGTTTTATGTTAAAGTCTAAATTGCAGACACAACAGAAACTAGCAACACCCTTTTAAACTTCTCACTTTCTCTCTCAGTATCACAAACACACCCTCACACACTGCTGACATTCATGCAGGAAGTAAGCTCAAGGCAGAACTCAAGAAAGGAAGTGAGATGCAACACATTTATAAACAATTCTGTTGCTTCTTCTGTGTTGTGTAATGTTGTTCTTCTTCAAATGTATCTAGTCTGCTATTGTCCTCCAAACATTGTAGGTTTTTAGCCACAGCTCACGCCATAGACAAATTCAATTTATTATACATTTATTTATTATAATAATAAAAAAAAACAGTGGAATCCATTGAAAATATGGGATTTAAATAAATATATAAATAAAGTTATAATGTAATGAAGAAGAAATGTCACTAACATTATACATTGTTCCATATCCTAATTACAGTTTATTTTTGCCTAATTATTCTTATAATTTGGTGCACATTAAACTCAACTCAAGGACAATAAATAAATAAATAAAACACAATGAAGAACCAATGCCACTGACATTATGTGTTGCTTCATAACTTAATTACTGCTTATTTCTGCCTAATTCTGCTCATAATTTGGTGCACATTAAACTTAAATTTAATAAATAAATAAAATAAATAAAATTATGACAAATGAAGAAATGTCACTTAAATTATGTATTGTTTCATAATTTAATTACAAACTGTTTATTTTTGCCTAATTTTGCTCATAATTTGGTGTGAATTAAACTCAACTCAAGGCCAAAAAAATTAAATAAAAATAATAAATAAATAAAGTCATGATTTGATGAATAAGAAATATTTATATAATAAGATTTTACACTATTTCTAGACACTAAGCATATTTTAAAAAATGTGAAATTTACTTCGTTGTATCTTTGTACAAAAGGTCAAGAGGTCAAGTGTTTTTTGTTTAAATGAAGTGGCAGATACAAGCTACAAAAGCTATTTTTTTTATAATAAGGTAATATAAATAAAATTTTACATAAAGAAAAAAAATATATAAAGTATTAAATATCATAATATAAGGTGATGCACATTTTGTTAGACGTCATATCATTCAGTCTTAGAATGACACTGAATGCAGATCCCGTCCCATTACGTCACCTTTGACAGAGTGACCCATGAAGCTCTCCTGTATGTCGACATCCAGTGCTATTGAGTAAATATGGCATTACTGGTAAGTACAGATCACATGTATCCGCCCAGCAACCACAGGAAGTCCTCCTTGCTGCTGCTGCTGCTGCTTAAGAGCATCAGCCTTGTGCAGCGGAAGTGCACACTTCTATCTACGCACACACATACAAACACACCTACAAGAGCAAGAAGTGAAGACTTGTGGCTCCCCGTCCCGGAAAAGACTGTCTGTATCCTGTCGGACACATGAGTGAGAAACCATGATCAAACGCAAACTAAGTGAGTATATTTGATTGAGCACTTCCGCCGTATAATGCAATATCATTTTGCCATGAGGTTTCTTATTGTGGTTAAAGTCTCTGGTCGGTTAAGCAAGACTAATAAAGATCAAAATGCCTTAAATAACGCCCCAGTGTCCTTGTCGAAGCTATCAGTGAGTTATAAAGGAGCAGTTTGTCGACATTATTGATTTTTATAATGGCCTGAAAGGCTAATGTTCCTCTCTTATGAAGGTTAGTGTATTTGAAGGTGGTGCATAGACACTGATACGTTTTTAAGAGGCTTTTTGTCATTTTGCTTCTCATGCCTTGAAGTAAAACCAAAGCCAGAATCATTCTGAAGACAGTGATGGGATATGGGAATACTGTAATGACATTTGGGGATTCAGCTGCACAAAGCAAATGAATGTACTTTAGACTTGATCAATATTAGACGAATTGAACATCGACCAAGAAAAACAAACTCATGATTAAAACGAAAGTAATTTATATTAGATTAGTTTGAGTATTATAAGGTCAAAGTATATGGGATATATATGGATGAACTGCATCTGAGAGATGTATTATAATATTGTGTGATACTATGAGCAAATACACGTAAAAGCACAGTCATTAAAAACACACAATGGCAGGAAAAGTAAAAACCACAAAAAAAAGATCTAAAATCAGTCATGTACATTCACTAGTAAGTTCTATCATTCCAGAACAACAAAAGGTCTTTAAAGTATAAAACATAAAAATTTATTTCAAAAATATTAACTACTCACATACTGTATGTTTATATACACATGCCAATGTATTCCCAATAAAAATATAGATTACTCATCAGATATTTATTGTACCTTTTGTCTTACTTGCCTTATGAGGTCAGTTGTCACAATGGAACCTAGAGCTGTCAATTCAATTAATCGCGATTAATCGCATCACCAAAAAATTCTGAAATATTGATAATCTTCATCACTTAAAATTTTAAGGAATATTAGCTGTAAGTACACCACTGTTCTACTAACATGTTTAACAAATTGTCCAAGGCAGTTCAACAAAAACCTTTATTTTGTGGAAAACACAGTGATCAAATTCAGAGAACAGTAACCACTGTAGCACAAAAGAGGATTAAAATTACAATTTTGGAGGGTTACAGCTGTAAGAAATTAGTAGGAAGTGTAGATGCCCCAGCCTTGAATGACTTCACCACTTCTGCAGCCGCAGGACTTCTCTAGTTTCTCACACTGCGCTGGTGTGATCTTGGTTCACTCTTGGTCCACTGGTTTACCTGTTCTGCAGAGTGGCGGGAGCATTGTCTTGCATGAAAATTGCAGGCTGATTGTAAGATGCCCGCAGGGATGGAACTGCATGTTGCTGAAGGAGGTTCTGATAAAAGATTTGCATTCACCTGCCATGTATACTGTATAACTGTATAAGAGGCCCAACTCCTGCTGCAGAAAACATCCCCCAAACCATCACACTTCCTCTTCCACCTTTCACTGACTTCTTCACACACTTGGGCTTCAGTTTTTCCTCAGTTTGACGCCAAACAAAATGTTTCTAATCAGACCCAAATAAATTAAACTTGATCTCATCACAAAAGTGAACACTGGACCAGTTTCCCTCTGTCCACATAACATGCTCTTCAGCAAAGTCTAGCCTTTTGATTCTTTCTGCTGATGAGAGGCTTTGTTACTGCAGAGTGCATTTTTATTCCGACTTCTCTTAAACGTGCCGAGACAGATCCTAACTCTGTTCAGTGCTGAATTGGCAAGCAATTCCAGCTGCAGTGTTGAACCGATTCCCCATTGAGAGTCTCTGCATTATCCTGTCTTCTCATGCATTTGTCATACGTGGACGACCAGCCTTTTTGGGGGACTTGAATGAATCAGTGTTAGTGATGTTCAGTTCGCGAACAAAATTTTTTCTTTAATAACACATCAAACTTACTGGAAAATGCAAATGCAACTAGTTATATTAAACAATATTTAAACATAATGAACAATCAACAGCCAAAACATGTAAATTAATTTTACTATTTACTATAGTGTATGCACGTTATATTTTAAGTTTTATGAGCTGGATTTCTGTATGGTTAAGGTTCTGTTACAGTTTCTGTAAAAAGTTGATGAAGACAATGGTTATAACTATTTATCTTAAGTAATGATTACAAATTACTTTATTTTAATGTGTTTGAATGTATTTTCATTTGCTGAGATGATAGAATTGACGTCATTACATGAAGACATAAAAGAACCTGTGAACCGTTTTTTTGAACCGGTTCATTGAAACGAACTGTCTGAAAGAACCGGACTTCCCATCACTAAACAGTCTCATTGTAAAGCTGCAATATTCGCGAAATCACAAAAAATTTGGAATGGCAAATTTCTCTTGCTATGGCTGAAAGGATCCTGTCACAGGGTTTCAGTCTCCATAGAGCGGCCCACCATCTTGCAATCTCAGTGAAAATTGGAGGAATGCTGCCAGTTAAACACAGTTTGTCATATAATTAAGGAAATTAGCACCAGGTGCCAGATTAACACTAATAATACTTGTTCTGATAATACTAATAATACACTAATAATAAGTGTTCTGTAGGTATCTCATTTAAGTTTTTTAAAGTGCATCAGAATACAATTAATTTATGAAATATGCTTAAAAACTGGCCTTTTGTTAGGACAAAGTCAAATAGGACTAAGCTGTGACCTTGAAATTTATTAAATTGTAGGTTGTTCTCTAATTTTAATCTCCACTGTATGTGTGTGTATATTGTATGTATACATAAATACACACACACACATGCATGTATATATTTAAGAAATATATGTAATATAGATTTATATAAAATATAATTATGACTCAATATATTATATAAACAACTTTTATTTTGGATGTGATTAATTGTGATTAATCATTAAACATTTTAGAAGTAACAATTACATTTTTACAGTATGATTAAATAAATATAGCAAATGTAGAAAACATTAAATCTTTATTTTGATTAATAAATGTGTTTTGATCAGTAATTAATAAATAAATAAAATTACAAGAATTTCATTTTCCTGAGAAAATATCTATTCAGTTACTTTTATTTTTGACTATATAGTCAAAATATGTACACATTGCAATTAGTGAAAATGATAATAAGCATTAAGGTAGATGTTTAAATATTTATTCATTCATGTTTTAAGAATGTATGTGCTATTATTATTATTATATTTCACACTGATATTTTCTTAATCTCTTAATTCAAAATGTAAGTGTAAATAAGATCTGGTATTTGAATTATTCATTTTAAGATTATTCGATTATTGTGAATGCAAAAATTAACAGTTTTATCTCAAAATCATGTTTCATCTTTAATATAAGTAACAATTTTGGATAGCTGTGTGTCTTCTTCAAGTACAATATATCAGTGCAGCAATACATTATGCACTACATCACCTTTATCATTCCCATGTGTTATTAATTTTAGTCTGTCTGATATCTAAATATACTCAGTCTGAATCATAACACAAGACCACTTGACAAGAAACAAAACCAGAATGGGGCTAAACTTTGACAGTCCCCCAAGAGCTATAATTATTAAGATGAATGAACAGATGTTCCAACAGTGACAAAACATTGAAACACAGAAACATTACAAAATACGACGACGCTTTATTTTAAGAATCGCCCTCTTGTTTTTACAGTATCTTAATTTCTTCCCCCATTCATTATCATCACTGCTCTGCAACCTTGACATGATTTTCACCAGAAGGAGATATTCTGGTTTCATTTAGGAGAAGCTGAAATGTTCAAATAGTTGTTTTAGGGGCTTTTTTGTTTACGTCACAAAAAAAAAAAGTAAAAAAAAGTGGGGCAGCTGTGGCCTAATGGTTAGAGAGGTCGCAGGTTCGAGTCTCGGTGCTGGCAGGAGTTGTAGGTGGGCAAGGGAGTTAATGAACAGCGCTCTCTTCCACTCTCAATACCCATGGCTGAAGTGCCATTGAGCAAGGCACTGAACCCCCAGTTGCTCCCCGGGCGCTGGATATAGCTGCCCACTGCTCCGGGTGTGTGTTCACGGTGTGTTCACTTCTCACTGCTGTGTGTTTGGATGGGTTAAATGCAGAGCACCAATTCTGAGTATGGGTTACCATACTTGGCAAATGTCACAGAAATGTCATGACTTTCACTAAAGGGACCAATGCATTTTTCCCACAGATGAAGTCAGGGCTCGTATGTTTAATTAAGAGGCTACATGTTTCTATTCCTCACATTTAAGGAACTCTTGGTATTAGAGGGACCTTGGGGTGCACAGCAAGCCCACAACAAGCACCCTAAGCTATTTTTTATTTATTTATTTTTTACCAATGAGAGGTCTAAACTGAAAACCGTGCAGTGAGTTATACATGTTTTCTCCTTTCTCAGGCTTCAAGTGGTTTGGTAGTCTCACCAGCCTCCGGCGAAAATCAGACACTCAGAAGGATGATGTCAAAGAGGTGTGCACCGACGATATGGGCATGCATCCACGGAACTATGGCAGCTCCAGTGAAATGTACACGCACATGGGCACCATGCCACGGAACCCGAAGAAGGACAAAAGCTGGAAGAAGAGCAAGTCCAAGGACAAGAGCGGCCTCAGTCGGAGTCAAAGCATGAGACCTCCACAGGACCATGTCGTTGATTCCCCACTTCTCAGCGTACTCTCTGGGAAGGGCCTGGAGGCCCTGGAGAACCCCATCTTAGAGGACAAGGCAGCTGTAGGAACCAGAGATAAACACATTCAGAATCGTGAACTTCCACCTCCACCAACTATGGATGGAAACTCAACAAAGTGGGAAGATGAATATAAGGAGCCAGTAGATGACTCCAAGCTACATGTTGATCCACCAAATGCATGTCTGGAAACTTCACCAGATCTAAGTGTGCCAGACAAAGAGCTATACAAACAGCCAGTGCTGCCCAAGAAGAGACACAAAGAAGGAGACACCTCCATGAAGGACGCTGAGGAGCTCCAGGTGGACAATAACTTGATTCAGTTACCTCTGAAACACGGCAGGCAGGTGGAGCAGAAGCAAGCAGCATTGGAAGATGCTAAAATAGGATCAGACTGTAAACAAGACAGTCAGGAAGAAAAAGAGCCTAACAGGTAAGAATCAGCTACGTTCCTCGATTCTTGAATATGATCTTCATCATTTGTTTTTACCCATTAAGTACAGTAGCTACGTTCAGTAAGTACAGTACAATTAACATTAAAGACGAAATACCATTCACAGTTAATTTTAATTGGATATTATTAAGTATTTATACTGAATGTGTGTCATGCTGGAAAAAAAAACAATAGAAACCATCACGGAATCTGTAATGGTTTTACAAGTTATGATGGGAATTGCATTGGTTTTAATGGAAACGGTAATGGTCCTTGTGGGTCTCTGCTGGTAATTTGTCACCTTTTATTGGCGGTTTGTTAAAACCACTAAATCCTAATGGAATATGTCCCAAAACACACTACAGGAAAACATTTTTTAATGGTTTTAATGGTTAATAGTTGGATGGTTTGTAATGGTATTTGTAGTGGAAACCATTAGAATTTCTTTGATGGTTTCTTCGGGGAGTTTTTTTTAGCAGTGAAAGTGTTTTTAAGAAATGGATTTGTGACTAAATGTTTCAGAGGATAGCAATGTCACATGAACGCTATTGTTCTAACAAACAGCATGACATACGAATGTGATTTTTACACAACAGTTCAGTATACAAGAAGTTAATATTGAGCAACTTACATTTTAAACACAATCCAAACGAAGCCAAAGCTGAATGAACCAGCGAGCAACATAGACTAATGTTTGTTTGTTGAGTTTACGAACAAATCAGTTAAATGAATGACTCACTGACTTGCTCATAAAGACAATCACTTAACGCCACCTACTGGCATACCGATGCAACCCACAGTAACTGAAAAATATCCCAAATACACAGGTGGAGTGAAACAAAAAGTGAAAAGCCCCAGTGCTGTTAGACTGTATATGTGTAAATTAATAATGAAGCATATTGAGACATTAGGGCACTACAGAAACTCCTGACAGATTAATCAGATAACTGCACTATAACGTCAAATGAGACTAATCCTCATGTCTGACCACATACCGTGACAGTGTGGCTTTGTGACACAGTAAATTATGATCTCTGCTCCTTTGTGACACCGGTTCATTGTACATGTACTAAACCTGGACTGATGTCACGCTTGAGATGCTCTCATAAGATTAAGACCTGCTCTGTGAGTTTAGACATGAATTATTATACAGTTTATCTCAGGGGCCCTATACTCCATTAAGGTAATAACAAAATACTAAAATATATTTAAGTGAATTTATTAACATATGTTTGGGATTGGATATGCGAAAGTTTTTGGGTAATTATAGTGTTGAATATTCTCTTTTTACATCAGGCTTGCTCCCCTGCTCGGTTCAGCCATGTTTCTAATTTCACTTGATGGCGTGTAAATGGCTCACACACCTGTAAATGTTTGTTCAGTGAGGTCAAACAGCATTTTAGAAGTGACCCTCATAAATTCAGAATAGTCACATTAGTGGGCAGCAGAGAGCAACAGGGTGAACAGACATTCAAAGAAAAGTTGCTGTTCATTCCTCTCAGCTTCCCAAAGGGACTTGACAGACCGTAAGCCTTAGACTGGAAAACTGAATGAACAATTTTAGGAAACACCTTATTGGGCCTTTTTTTTAAAAAAAACATTTTTGTTGTTGTTGTATATTCATTTGGAAGTATTGTTTGAATATAAAGATGCACAAGGATCTAAGGTGAGTTTATCATTGTTGGTATGTCGTTTGGGTAAAGTTTCCTCTAAAATTGTATTTTAGTTCTAACCAAAAATTCGAATAACTTTGGTAATCAATTTATTTTATTTTACTTTACTTTTATGACAGTTGTGGCTAAATTGCTTCTTATTAATAGCTTTAATTATAATAGCAATATTCAGTAAATAGTGAACTTAAAAAAAAAAATGAGTGAAATGTCCTTTATATCTACACTGCATGTACTATGAATTCAATATAGTAGTTCGGTGTAGTTATGGTATTAAATTATAATACTTTACTTTGAGATATAGCATGGCAAAAAATAAGTTATTATTATGGTATCTTGTATGGACAGTGTTTAAGTATAGGCAAACTGCATATTACATTATAATAAGACTGTATTCAGTCTGAGCTCATTATAAACAACACCTGGTTTGTTGTTTGCAAGCAAAGATCTTTTCCCTGTCATTTGTAAATACAGCTGAAGAAGGATAATGATGTGAGGTCAGCCGGCACACCTGGAGGATGCAAGAAATGTCTTCAGGAAAGAGTGTGTTAAAAGTCTTCCTGCTTTTGTATGCATTGTCAATAAGAGGACACTGCTTCAGCTACACCTTACTGTGTATAACGTGGATACTGTGGATAACATTAAATAAATCATTTAACATTAAATAAATAATAATAATAATATAATAATAACTAATATATAATATATATATATATATATATATATATATATATATATATATATATATATATATATATATATATATATATATATATATAATATATATATATATATATTCACTTTCAGTTGCAGAATAAATTAATCATGGTGTGTAAATAGTGATTTTCTTAAATTTCTTATTATGCTGCTGCGTGATTCTGCTTCCACACCACAAGATGTTATTGTACAATTCAAGACCTGACTTTGTGCACCTGAAGACCCACTGAAAAATTTCTCTTTCTAAAAGCAGTTTTAAAATGTTATGGTTAGTTTTTTTTTTTTTTTTTCTTTGAGTGATTTCTGTTCAGGGAGCATTTTAGCATCTTGGGGTCTTATTCACATTTTGGGAGATATTCTGGCTTGGTATGTTAATTTACATGTTTTCAAAATCATTCTACACACTCCAGTAAGCTGCAGGAAATAACAGCACATTTGTTGAGCATATGTGAAGGACCTTTGCTTCATTTCCTGTTTGCATATCTATTCTGCTTTCATACCTGTGTTTTAGAAAAGAAACTTCTGTTCAACACGCACTGTTTCACTTTGACTGACTCAGAGTGAAGTGTTAAGGGCATTCATCCAATGCCTTTTCAGTGTGTTCGGCAGTGGTTTCCACACACTTCTGCTTTTATGAAACTTTTTCCCATGTTGAAAGCTGTTTCTTGGCCTGATCTGACGGTGAATTTGTTGTTGCTCATTTATCAGACAGCCTTTGTTAAAAACTCTTTCCATGCTTAAAGTAAGTTCGTTTCTCTCGCACTCACAGATAAAAAGGATATAAAGTGTAAAAGCTGTCACTGGGGCTGTACTCTTTCAAACAGTACTAATATATACATTTGAGATACTAATATACCTTTATGGTACTAATTTGCACCCTTTCGGGATAAATAAGTTACAAAATTGTTTCTTTTGAAGAGGTACTACTCCAGTGACATCTTTTGTACTTTTATTCTGAGAGTGCATGAATTTTGACAAAGCATTTTTTAGTCCTGTGCAGTACATTGGGTTTTGAAATCCTCCAGCCGAAACTCTTTCATTTTAAAAATCAATTATTAAAGCTTTTGAACATAACCCTAATTGATATTTGCAAGACAGTAAATGTTGTCTATAGAAGTTGCCTATATGAGGTACTGTGTAAACTGAAAGCAAAATAAATCAAAACATCTGATGTATATGTATATAAATATGTATTGTATGTATATGTATTAATGGGAATGTATCCCTTTAAGTGAATATATGTCATTAATCACTTGCCTCCATGTCGTTCCAAACCCATAAAAGTTCCGTTCATCTTCGGAACACAATTTAAGATATCTTGGATGAAAACCGGGAGGCCTGTGACTGTCCCATAGACTGCCAAATAAATAACAGTGTCAAGGTCCATAAAAGGTATGAAAGTTGTCATCAGAATACTTCATCTACCATCAGACGTGCAATCTGGGTTATATGAAGCGACAGGAACACTTTTTGTAAGTGAAGAAAACAAAAATAACAACTTTATTCAACAATTCCTTTGTCAACGGTCTCCTCTGTGTCTCTTCATATAACCGTATGCTGCGTATGCTCTTCTGTATCAGCCGCGCCACAAGGATGCTCTGTTTTCTTTCAAATCAAAGCTAAATACACATAGAAACAGCACATCCTTGTGGCGCGGCTGATACAGAAGAGCATACGCAGCATACGGTTATATGGAGAGACACAGAGGAGACTGTTGACAAAGGAATTGTTGAATAAAGTTGTTATTTTTGTTTTCTTCACTTACAAAAATGTTCCCGTCACTTCATACTGTATAACAAAATTGACAAAAATTGTCATTTTGGGGTGGAGTATCCCTTTAATGTGTATTATTGGCTGTTTAATAGCTTTTAAAAGTAATATATTTCCTTTATAAATTCCCTCAGTTTTTTTTCTTGTTGGGAATAGTGCTGCTTTATTTGCCCGAAGGGGAAAAAAAAAGAATAAAGTCTTGTAATAATAAGGATATTCATATTACTGTGCTCAAATCCTCCGTCTCTGCACTTCCTGTTTTTTGGTGGAAACTCATTCCATCCTCATTGTTCTGCTCATTGTTTCTCCTCATTGATGTGGCGTGCAGTAGGAGGAACGTGAACACGCTTTTCACTTCCTTTGGTTGTCAAGTTCCTCTCTGAGTTTTAGAAGGCATCCTGTGGTGTGAAAAAAAAGAACTAATATGATGCAATCCATTTGACTACATATCTCACTGATGCTGTTTAACGCTGAGGTGGCTTTCAATTTTTCATATGCTTAAATATGTATTACTATGCATTTCTCTGGAGTTCTTGATTCTGATTGGTCAACGATTGCATTCTGCAGTATAATATTTTTGTACATGGACACTAAACTGTATGAGTCACTGTTACAACTCCTTCTTATTGTTAGGTGTTGGCTGAGATAAAATAATAGCAGACCATAAACTTAGGGAAACAAATAATAACAGACCATAAACTTAGGGAAACAGAGGACTTAAATAAAGGGGAGAATCCAGTCAGGGAGAAACAGAACAGATGCTTGGAATTAATTAACAAATGAAAAACCATAGAAACAAATGAGGGAACCTTGACAAACTGGAAAGCAGAGAAACCAAAACACAACAGAACAGAACAGAAATGTGACACTTATCAGATGACAACATAATTTGCATGTCAATATATTCATTTAGATTGCATTGTAAGTAGCTGTGCATAAAGTGGGATAATTTACAGTCAGCTTTGCTTTGGAATTCTTATCAGGGTTTATTTGGCAATTATGAATGTTTGAATGACTCTCTGTTTATATTGCATAATACATAATATGAATATTATGTGCTATTAAACAATGTATTTCTTTTTACAGACAGTTGGACAACACAGACAACCAAGGAGAATATGTGGAAGTAAGGCCTTTTCTCTTTCTCTCCTAACTCTCATCCTGGAAGGAATTTTGTTAATATATTTGTGTATTACTTCAATCTGTCTGTTCTTTGATTTAGGCTATATTTCAGTCTCAGTCTCTGACAACTTGCTGAATATGGCTATTCCATGCTTAATTAGGCACAATTCCTGTATTCATTAACTAAAAGCACCATTTAGAGATGTAATAAGAAATTAATCTAATGAGTTCTTTTGGTATGTGCTGATTTGGTGCAAATTAATGTCCTTCCTATCCCTGCCCTTATTTGCAGTCATTAAGATATTGGATTATGCATTTAACTGCTGTGTAGTGAACTCTAGATGGTGCTACAAACTGCTCTTTAATTCCTGAAGCTCTGTAAGAGAAGGTTAGGTGTGGCCAGACCCACATGACCCTTATGCCTTCAAAACACCATTCTCATTTACACACACTGCATAAAATATGTGCACACAGATAGTGAAGCTTCATCTTTGTCAATGACACAAGCACCTTCTTACTCTGGCACACTAATCCAGTGGCCCTTGACTGTTTTTTTTTTTTCTTCTTCTTATGGATGGGAATTGTGAGGAATTAAACAATTGTTGATTCATCTTTATGGATCCATTTAATAGTTATTTTATTACTTTTAAGAAAGAAACATTAGGAAAAATGTTGATCTCTGTAAGTTATTGCCTATTATTTAACATATTACTGTATGCCGTGCTGGGTAGTAACTGATTACATGTAATCTAGATTAAGTAATCGGATTACAAAAAAAAAAAAAAAGTACTTGGCAGTAAACACACTTGCCAATAAAGCTCTTTCTGATTCTGATTCTGACTATTGAAAAGATAAAGTTCTCAAGAAATTTCACGCAATGACCATCAGATTTCTAAGGAAGCCAATTTCCACCACTGAATAAAAAATTAAAAAGGATACTTGCGACTTTTTATCCCACAATTCTGACTTTTTTCCTCACAGTTGTGAGTTCTAAAGTCAAAATTGCATGATGTACACTCACAATTGCGGGAAAAACTCAGAACTGCAAGATTTAAACTCGCAATTTAAAAAAAAAAGTTTTATAAACTTGCATTTCTTTTTTCTTCTTTTTTTGCAAGTCTTTATAGCTAATTGTGAGTTTATACCTTACAGTTGTGAGAAAAAAAGTTAGAATTGCAAGATAAACTTGTGATTGCGAGAAAAAAGTCAGAATTGCATGATATAAACTTGCAATTGTGGGTTATAAAGTCAAAATTGAAAGATACAAACTAAATTCTGAGAAAAAAAAGTCTGAATTGCACATCTCGCAGTTCTGACTTTATTTCTTGCAATTGTGAGTTTATATCCTGCAATTCTGTCTTTATAATTCGCAATTGCGAGTTCATATCACACAATTCTGAAAAAAAAGTCAGAAGTGCAAGTTTGTATATCGCAATTTTGACTTTATTTCTCGGAATTCTGACTTTATAAGATTATATCACACAGTTCTAAGAAAAAAGGTCAGTATTGTGAGATGTAAAACTGCAGTTGCAAGAAAAAGTCAGAAATGTGAGATAAAGCCACAATTACCTATTTCTTTTTTTTTTTTTTTTTTTTTTTTTTATTCAGTGGCGGAAATGGGCTTCCATATATTTCACTTAATAGGCTACATGTGGCATGTATTGTTTTTATTATTATTGTGTTGTTGGAATTGAAAGGCTTTTGTGATTCATGTTTACGAAGTGTGTAGGTATAATGGGTTTTTGTGTAGTTAATCTATCTAAATTCCAATTCATTGTGTTGATCTGTTTTAATATAGACTATTAATATAGAAACGAATGCCCCATGCCCCCTCCATTCTGTATATTCTGGGGCAAGTTCAAACTCACACCTCAAAAGGTTTCTGGTTTGAACGACATGTTTCCAGGAAACGGTGGGCAACGGGGTTTGAGATACGTTTTTTGTCTTGTTTGGTGGGTGTGTCAAAAATGTCAACCCAATCAGCAGCAACATGTATATTAACCACGGGGTATTAAAAAAAAGAGCTTGCACAATGTAATTAACAAAAATTAGCATCAAAATAAATTCACAAGAGCAAATATATTGTTTGCACATGTCTATTTACATTAAAGGCAAAATAACTGAAATAATAAGAGCACAAGTATAAATCTGGAACTTCTTTAAGTCTGCGTTTCAGAAAGGCGGGGCATAGAGGAGAAACAATAATATACAGTATGTGGAAAATGTGTTTTTTGAACCCTAAACCACATAAACACGTTTAATTACACCAAATACACAAAACAATGTTCTTTTTAGCAATATCATATGACCCCTTTAATGTAACATAAAAATACTATACATATTTATATATTTTGCTATTGTATTGTGGATTGACACTTTCATAAACTTTTCTATACTCCTCTGATTATATAATGGTAAATATTACAATATCATAGCACAACAACAGTGATCAAGGCAAGGCAAGGCAAGTTTATTTATATTGCACATTTTGTACACAATGGTAATTCAAAGTGCTTTACATAAAAGAAAGTAAAATAATCATGAAAAAAATAATAATCACAAAAATAAAACAAGAAATTTAAAAACTTTGAAAATGATTTAAAAATTGATTTAAAATGAATTTAAGACAGTTAAAAATAGAAAATGATTTTACCTAAAATACAGTGCAATAATTTTGGGTTGCATAAAATACAGTGCAATACATAAAATACAGTGTTCGGACATCACACAGTGCTCATTCAATAAATGCACAGCTAAACAGATGAGTTTTGAGCCTAGATTTAAATGTGACTAATGTTTTAGCACATCTGATCTCTTCTGGAAGCTGATTCCAACTGCGGGCGGCATAATAGCTGAAAGCGGACTCCCCTTGTTTTGTGTGAACCCTTGGTTTTTCTAACTGACTCAATCCTAATGATCTGAGTGGTCTGTTTATATTCAGTGAGCATATCTGCAATGTATTTCGGTCCTAGGCCATTGAGTGATTTATAAACGAGTAAAAGTACTTTAAAATCAATCCTAAATGTAACTGGAAGCCAGTGTAAGGACCTGAGGACTGGTGTGATATGCTCAGATTTTCTGGTTCTAGTCAGAATCCTGGCAGCAGCGTTCTGGATGAGCTGCAGCTGTCTAATGGTCTTCTTGTGAAGGCCTGTGAGGAGACCATTACAATAGTCCACCCTGCTGGTGATAAAGGCATGAAGTTTCTCCAAGTCTTGACTGGAAACAAAACATCTAGTTCTTGCAATGTTTTTTAAATGATAGTATGCTGATTTAGTTACTGCTTTGATATGACTACAGAAACTAAGGTCTGTCTCCAGAATCACACCAAGATTCTTGACTTGATTTTTAGTTGTATGACCTCTAGAGTCAAGGGATGCATTCACCTAGAAAACTTCATCTTTGTTTCCAAATGCAATGACTTCAGTTTTTTCCTTGTTTAACTGAAGAAAGTTCTGGCACATCCAACTGTTAATTTCATCAAGGCATTGGCAGAGGAAGTCAGTGGGGCTGTAGTCATTTGGAGATAAGGCTGGGTAATTCTGTGTATCATCAGCATAGCTGTGATAGGCAATTTTGTTCTTTCTCATTATTTGACTAAGTGGGAGCATATAGAGGCTAAACAAGAGCGGTGCCAGAATTGAGCCTTGTGGGACTCCGCATGTCATGGACGTCCACTTAGACTTATGCTCTCCAACACTCACATAATAACCTCTCCCTTCTCTGACCTGAACCATTTGAGTACCATCCCAGAAAGCCTGACCCAGTTTTCCAGTCTCTCCTGTAGTATGTTTTGATCGACAGTGTCAAACGCAGCACTGAGATCTAGCAATACCAGCACTGATAATTTGCCAGAATCAGAATTTAAGCGAATATCATTTATTATCTTAATGAGCGCTGTGTCTGTGCTGTGATGTGGTCGGAAACCAGATTGAAGATTGTCCAGGTATCCATTTGAGTTTAAGTATTTGTTCAGCTGATTATAATTTTGACTATAAAAGGAAGATTTGATATTGGTCTATTATTGCTCAAAAAGGTGTTATCAAGATTGCTCTTTTTCAGGAGGGGCTTAACAACTGCAGTTTCAGGGAGTTTGGAAAAGTCCCAGAAAGAAGTGAGGCATTCACCACTTCTAAGAGATCTGCTTCTAAACAGTTAAGCACACTTTTGAAAAAAGATGTGGGAAGTTTGTCAAGATAGCAGGTTGACAATTTGAGGTGCTGCACTATTTCTTCCAAATTTTGCTATCAGTTGCTTCAAAAATAGACATAGTGTCTTTTTGATATTGCGGCCAAATCTGTCTGATCTCTGCATAACTTGAGGATGTGCTAATCACCTTCCTGATATTAATGATCTTCTCAGAAAAGAAGGCAGCAAACTCATTGCATTTGCTGTCTGAGATCATTTCACTGGGAATCTGCATTCGGGGGTTTGTCAGTTTCTCAACAGTAGCAAAAAGAGTGCGAGTGTTGTTTAAGTTGCTGTTTATAAGGTTTGAGAAGAAACTCTGTCTAGCTGTGTCTAGTTCCACATTGAAAGCATGAAGGCTGTCTTTATAGATGCTATAGTAAATTTCAAGTTTTGTCTTCCACCACCTCCGCTCAGCTTTTCTGTATTGTCTTTTCATACTCTGTACTGCTGTTGATTTTCTCCAAGCTGATTTCTGTCTGCTTGTTTTCTTACTGACTATTGCAGGAGCAATATCATCAATAACATGCGTGGAGCACCTTTCAGCACAATTCCTATATATTCAAAAATCAAGTACTGACCAAATGACACTTGCTTGCATTGATAGACATCTTTAAATAGAGCAGCTACACTTCCACCTCTCCTAACAGTCCTGCAGACACTCATGAAAGTAAAATTAGGAGGGGCTGTTTCATTGAAGACAGCTGCAGTGCAACAGTCCTCTAGTCATGTTTTGTTTAGAAACATAAAATCCAGATTGTTTGTGGTTAAGTCATTGATTAGAAATTATTTATTTTTTAGTAAGTGAATGTTTAAAAATGCTAACTTGCTGGCAGTACTTTGTGTCTTTACAGCAATCTTAGTTTGATGCATAAAAGGCCACAGATTAGATGAGTTAGCCCTTAGGCTTGAGAAGGTTTTAGACTGATCAGCAACAATGATAAGCCCAATACTCACAATAAAAATAATTAGGTCATATAGATCATAACACCGTCTCGGACGTAAGAAGTGGATTATCCTTCACCTGAAATGTTTGTCTTTTCATCCTGAAATGTTAGATCACAATAACTAGGAACCTCAGTTTCCACAAATCCCTTCACTCGATTAGGATGTTCTCTTTTATTCTGGACGGCAGGACAGTGACTGTAACATTGAGCGTATTTTGCAGTATTAAACACGTATTTATACCGATTTCATCGGGCTCCGAAAATTCTTCAAAAAGAACACAAAGAATGGCCTTCTCAGCTGCCATAGTTGCAACTCTTGTATCATCAGAACAGGGTGTTCAACGCACCACCGTTTCCATTAAAAAAAAATATATATAAAATTCTTCAAAAAGAACACAAAGAATGGCCACTGATGGGGCACTCTAATCAAACTCACCTACCTGTGATTTTCTAATGATCCTGAAGAATCAGGTGTGTTTGATTAGGGTTAGAGCTAAACTCTGCAGGAAAGTGGATCTATTGAGCTAGTGAGACCAGATTTGAGGATTGATTTAGCTTAAGCAATGACTCAGACCGAATGAAGCTTCTCAAAGAAACTTCACTCGACTGTGGTGGGAACTGAACTTACCTTTCCGTCCTGCAGTTACAGACAGAGAGAATCATCTTTGGTGTATGGAGTGAAGTAAAGCCGTGAAAATTTAGAACGCCAGTCACTGTGACGTCACTGAGACTGGCTACTCTCCTCATGCGATGCATCTCTGAATTGTAAACCTTTTTTCGTTTAGTATTCTTATGCACTTTCTTTTTTCTTTCTCGTTAATTAAAAATTTATTCATAACATTCATTCATTTTTGTTACTGTCCAGCTCTGTTTCTGCTTTGAGCTGTTGATTGTTAAAATGTTTTTCTTTAACTATATTCTTTCTATTGCTGTTATTCTTAATAATTGTCATTCATGCATCACGATATCATTTTCAATATGAATCTTTGTTGATCAACTTTGGTCTTCACTTTAAAGTGTCATTATGAAAAATTCCATATTGGAAGGTAAGATGAAGATGTAAATATTAGAAGAGCTGTCTTCCCACTCCAAAAGAAGTTTATTCAAGTGTGCTATTAGTATACTTCTTTTAAACTAAAAAATAGGAAAAGTATGCTTTTAGTTTACTTTTTATGTACTTCTCAGAAATGGGTTTTACTGTATGTACTCCTCAGAACGTTTCCATTAAAAAAAAATATATATACTTAAAATGGCATTTAAGTATTCTTGAGTTATTCTTACAAAAAGTCTTAATATATTTGAGCTATACTTGTGCTCTGAGAATCCGTTTTCATTGTTATACGTTAGAGGGCGCAAGTACACATCTTTACAGAATTTCCACAAAAAAAAAAAATTCATTGTGAAGAAGAAAAAGAACCAACACATGTAATCTAACACGATCATCTGAAATGAAACAGCATCAAAACTGTAAAGTTATGGAATAAAATGTCTACCGATGAAGAGATAATAATTACAGTCAAGCTTTGGGGTGGTGATCGACTCCGTCTACGTTTTGATTATCATTCTGAATCCAATTCATAGTCTTTTTTCAGCTTTTTGTTCAAAATATTATTTCTTTATTTTTTTTTTCATGAAACTTACCCACATTAAAGTGTTGAAAAAAGGATGCATGAAGCTAGAATAAAATGTTTTTGTTTACAAGCAGATACCCTGTTCTTTCTTTGGATGTTTTGTATGTTCAGATATTCATATTACAAAATATATACAAATTAAAACCTAAATAGGGACATAGTAGTATACTTAAAGTATGATGTAAAGTTCACTTAAAGAAAACTTATGGGTATACTTGCAGTATAAAACTATTAAACTAGTAGTTTACTTAGACTATACTTCAGAGTGTAGAAAGTATTTAATTAGTAAACTATCAGTATACCTATAAGTTCACTTTTAGTATAATTGCAGTACAAACTACAAACATAGAGGTAAACTAGTTGTGTACTCAAAGTTTGCTACTGTTATATTTAAAGTATACTTAAAAGTATACTTTTATATACTAGAAAGTGGGCCAATTTAGTCTCAAGGAGTATTGAAACAGTACACTTACAAGTATACTACTAGAAAACTGATATTTGTATACTTGTTACATAAAGTATACTTAAAAATATACTTGAACTTTACTTAAGTATACTTAATAAAATAAACTTGAAGTAAACTACTTTTTGGTAAGGGTTGACTTCATTGCTTGCTTGCACCACTGTCATTTTTCTTCTCGTATTCTGGCTCAAACTACTGGCCTCACTGTTTTGTATGTTCCTGAATGACTAAAAAGAACCTTTGTTCCTTTTCATGAGTTCCTGCATAGAACCGGGTTTTGATTCCCACATAGATTTTACTTTTGATATCAAGTTCCAAAACAGTACCACAATTGTTTATTGTACTACAGCCCCCTCCACCCCAAACCTTTTGTAGTTTTATTCATAGGTATTAAAGTTTTTGATGCATGTCAAACACCCTATCCATGTTCACATTTGACTAGGTGCTGTAGATTATTGCAGTAGTTTGACTGGATACACAGCCTCCTTTCCCTCCACTTCCTGGATGCCATCTTTCCCTCTCTTCTCCGCCACAATATGAAACTTTAATGGTGTCTGAGTTAAAAATGAATCTCTGCTCTGAATGTTCACTGTAATGGCAAAAAACCTGCTCTTTCAACTGGAAACAGAGATGAACGATTGGTCTTCACTCCAGAACAGAATGTTCCCAGAGGCCCAGGCACATGTGATCTCTTGAGGTGTTCGTAATTGCGTTCTTCCATTCAGCTGTTGAAACTGATGATTATTTTCTGCTGGGTTGTCATCTCATTATCTCAGCTGTTCCTAGATCTCACACCTTTCCAAGCACCTTAGGATTGAACTGTTAACCTTTCTGCTAGCCGCTAACACCAATTAGCAGTTTTCTCTCAGTAATTGTATTACTGAAAATTCTAGTGAAATATACCAAAGCTGATCTGCCCTGGCAGTACTACAGTACTTATTTTGTACCACAGTGTTTACATGGTATATCTAAAGTATTACCAGTAGTAGCAATATTTCATTCAGTGTAATTCTGTGGGTGGTTTTGCACGTTTTTATTGTGCACCAGGCAAAAAATGTCAGAATGCTTAGAAGAGTAATAGCTCAATTTTCCTCAACATGCCACATGATTCAAGCTCTCATAGTTAGGGGTTTTAGAAACTGTTATAGTAATAGTGATGCATAAGAAGACAGATATAAAGAGGAGGACAGCTAGTGAAGAAAGACAGGTCATGAACTGATGTAGACCCATCTGGTGAAAGATGGGGTTGTGATACCCCTCTTTTCCCCCTCCTTCCTGTTTTTCAGCATGGAAATATATAGAAAACATACCGTTTTTCTGTTTAAATCAAATAACTAAACAGCTCTGCATTGATCAGCCCTGTAAATTGACTAGGCCTCAATTGCTAACATGCTTCTTATGGTTTTCTATTACTGCTACAGATCAAACCAAATGACCGAACTGCTTTATTAGCGAAAGCAGCACGACTTAGGCAAAAGCCATACCACATGCTAATACCAATACCCAGAATTCCAATGGGGCTAAGCTCATTAATGTTAATTGGAAGGGGGAGGTAAGGGTGTTTCAGGGCCTGCAGGCTCATGGAGGTAGAGATGAACCCCATCCACCTCCTCATTATCAGTTCCCTCACAGAGTCGAGCTCCTCTCCAATGTACTGCTGCACCCTGCCTGCAGGACACTCACTGTGTAATTAATATTTAACTGATAGAGAGACTGAATGAAAGATTGAGGAAGAGTTGTGAAGGAAAAGCCACAATAAGCATAGATACACACAACAGCATGAGACCGAAAACAAGAAATAGAGAGGAAACACAGAAAGTAGAGAACTAGGGCAGAGAAGCAGTAAAGAAGTAGGAAATCAAGATCTCTTTAATGTCCCAGTTGTTTATCTCCTAGCCATGAGATTAAATGAACTTTTGCTAAAGACTGCTTTTCAGATTTGTTTCTCCTTCAGAGTTTCAGAAGTGATATATTCCTGCATCTTAAACACTAACACCAGCAATTGCCAAAGTCGTTATTTCAATAGGATAGAACTGGAAGAATAATGACTGTTTTCAAACACATCCCTCGATCTCCCATTGGTGGAACAAACAGATATTCCCTCCCCAGTCTCACACCATTGGTTGAGCCATTATTGCTGTGTTGGTCTGGTCAGACACTCAAATAAATACAACAATGATTTGATAGTACCACAAAGCCACAGCAAAACCAACCAACAAAAAGTCAATTTAAGCAGTAATTTCAACTCTGTCTGTGGTCACCATATGTTTGTCGCCATGTGTGTGCCATGTGAGACTCCTCATCATATGTGTGGTAATAACATGAAATCCTGTTCTCATTCCATGATCTCATGAGGCAAACACACACACTTAATCTCTGTCTGTGGTACACACACTAAATACTTTACATTAAACCACACACTAGATCCATATGCAATCTTCTACTCTTTAATAGCATCAACTTGACATTCATCCTCCCATTGTTTCAGGCTGATGAGCGTTCAACATGAAATTAACATGTTCTTACCGGATTATCTGCAAATGCACAATACCATCAGTGAGATTTCTTTGCAGAATGGATCTCGTCTAATTATATCTTTTGTTTTTTCATTGTGTGGCTTCCCTAGGTGATGCTGTAAGCTTCACTGCTCAGTAGCTAAGCTTTTTAGAGAACCAAATATGCACATAGACGCAAAATGCTGATGTGATCCTTATAGCCAGGCAGATGATTTACCAGCTGTCTGGATTTAGATGGTTGATTTAAAGCAGGAGTGTCCATTCCTGCTCCTGGAGCTTTTTAGAGAACCAACTATCTTGCATGCTTTAAGCTCCATTATTAAACATATCTAAACCACTTTAGCTAATAAAAGTCTTAGTTCAGTGCATACCACTAGAAACTTCCAGGCAAGTGTGGGTTGAGGGATAAACATTTGAACTCAACCACAAAACTCTGTTTGTAATTTCACCCAGTGGTGAGTTGTATTTAACCCAGCATTTTTTAGAGTGTGAGAGCTAAATTTGAGATCTATGGTGGCTGGCACAATTTTCTTTTAATAACAACTTAAATTTTAGTCTGTTCCTGATTGAAATAATTTGAGGGTGAGTAAATGACAGAATTTTCTTTTTGGGGTGTGGACTGTTCATTTTAAGGATGCTGCTGTCAAAGCTTTGTGTTGGTTGCCATAGTGAGGCGTCCATTTTGATGTCACAATAGTCCCCAGGGAGCAAACGCCCCACCCTAGACTGCTGTGCCAGAGTCAGCCTCATTTTATCTGGAGTAAGTATGTGTGCGTGTGTGGGTAGTATCCGATAGGGAATATTCAAGGACTGAGGCTCATTAGCAGGTTTTTACTACATTCCTAGAAAACATCATTTTATTTCCAAGCACAACTCACATCTAAATAGCTCCTGCTTGCCCAGACTTACAGCATCCACTTTGTTTTTAAAAAATAAATTCTCATACACCAATAGTCATCTGTTTCTAGATATAACTGTTTTCTCTGCATGTGCAACTCGATGGGTGTGGGGGTGTGTATGTGCATGTGGTGTGGGTGTCTATAGACTTTTTTTTCCCTGACTGCCCCCCCCCCACTTTTCTTTTGCAGTCTTTCAAACTGGAATAAAAGAGAAAAATTCCTTTGAGTGGGTGCTGAATGCGTGCGCCACATACCTCTCGCTCTCTGTCTCTCTCCCCCCAGCATTGTTTGGAGCCCTGGAGGAGGGGGTGGGTGGGGTCTCGGTGCCTGCAAGCATCTCTCTCTTTCTACATCCCTCCCTCTCCCCCTCCGAACCCTCCCCCCACCCATTGCTTTCATCCAAGAGCGATGAGGTAATCCCTGCCAGCGCTGTGAAGCATAGCAAGCGCTAGAGTGAGAGTAAGAGGCAGTGGAACTGAGCAGGAGAGATATATTGAAAGTCAGAGAGGGAGGGAGAGAGAGAGAGAGAACGAGACATTGAGAGAGAGAGAGAGAGAGAGAGAGAGGAGGAGTTGAGAGATTTGAGAGAGAGAGAGAGAGAGAGAGAGAGGAAGCCGGTGCAGATCTGGGATGTCACTGGCTCCGGTGGAACAGTGATAGTACTGATCAGTTGCGGCAGTGGTTTGTGCTCTGGTGAACACAAGGGGATAGGGGCATGACCCGGTGCTTCTAGTGGACTCCAGGGGTGGAAGAGCTGAAGAAAGGAGGACGGGAGCCATGACGGAGAGATGCAGCCTGTGGAGTGCCCTGTCAGCCGCTGCCTGCTGCTTCTACAGGGGCTCCTTCATGCAGGTGCAGGTGAGAGGGGGGCCAGCCCCTGAACGCTTGTGTGTGAGTGTGCAGCTAGAGTATGTGCATGTAAACACTGTGTGGTGCGTGAGAAAAGGTGTGGATCTGGATTACATCATCTCTAAATGTGCCTTCAGGAGTTCCTGTGTGATAAGTGGAAGAAGATGCATGTCACATTCTTAGTGTGTGTGTTGTATGTAAGCATACTGTACAATTGATTGCTGTGATTCCGTCCAGGGCATCTGCTTGCAGGGAAGGGTGCCCCTCAGGGCTATGTGTTTGGCCCAGTGCAATTGTGCAACCCCAACAACTGTGTCATTCCACCAGCCTCCGCTATGATATCACTGCACAAGTGTGTGTGTGCGTATGTGTGAGTTTGTGTGCCGACTGGGCTCAGTTCACTTTAGCTCAGCTGTAACACTAGTGCTGATGATGCACAGTTGGATGAGCAGGCAGGCAGGGCTCTGTTGTCACCCTGCGGTTATGTAGTGGATTGTAATGGGCTCAGGAAACAGGAGAATGCATCAAAGTAGTTCTGGAGGTCATGCTTTTTATATCTGAAACTGAAGATATATTGTTTCATGCAAGGCTCAGAATACAAAAAAACCCTGCGTTACTCTGGCGAGGTCTGATACATGATCTCAGAACAACACATGATTTGAGTGGGAATGCTGGAAAAGAGGAATGGGTGTTGTCTAATTGTCCTCTATTTTAGCCAACTTGGACTGGATAACAATTTTGGCTCTGAGTTTGGGTGGTGCACTAAGAACTATAGAAACAAGGACAATACTTCTTTGCCACATCTACTTTTATCACCCTCTCTGTTTGTTTTTTCTGGTTCCTTTTAAAGGAAAACAAAGGGTGTTTAAGGTAATGAAATTATAGTGTTTTGTTGTCCCCTATTTGCCAGAGTGACACTGTTTCTCACTATAAATGCAGAGTTGCAGGTGCAGATGGTAAAAAAAGTGTCAATATAAAAATAACATTTTTACAATACATTTACCATAAGTTATGAACTGTACCCTACAGGTACATTTAGGATACTCCTTTCCACTATTTTATCTATATACAGTAAACCAATGTTTGTTTAATTTGAGAAACAGTCAATTTGTGCATGTCTGATGGGAAATTACAGTATGTTTACAGTTCTCAGCATTTTGTAGACAAGACATTTGGCTAGTATATATACAGCATAAGCTTAGAGAGAGACTTATATAAACCGTATAAGCACCTCACACTTACGACAACATGGCATTTGCAAAGAACAAAATGAAACTACTCACATCCATGTAGGGGCCATAGAGGTCCATAGACTGTCTGTAATGATGGATGCGTTCGTCCCATTGGCCACCTGAGCTCAGAGCCGCACCAGGAGGAGATGATGGTGTCCCAGCTGCAAATTGATAATAGTCATTCTGACTTGATATTCACATGCAGAAAAACAGACAGTGGTGAATTTCTTTGTGTCTTGAATTCTGTCAAGTACCTTGGCTTGTGTGTACCTTTGAGTTAAACAAATTTTTGCTTTATGGAATTTACAAGATAGTGGTATAGGTAGATAGTCCTAAAATCTAGTTTGGACCCATTCTCCCATTGATCTCAGATTTGTTTCTGCATATCCTGATGTTGTATTGCTTTTTGATGCGATTCTTCAGTCTCATTACCACTAAAGATGGTTGCCGTCTTGATTTTAATTGGGCTAAGCTACAGCATGTTTATCAGGGACAGCATCAATCCCAAATCCTCCATCTGCCTCTTGCAGTTGCACTTTGATTGTTTCATCTTAATCCCCCCATTCACTGCCGGCTGGCAGCTTGATGGTCCTTTCGTCCATGACCCCACTTGCATATGTGGTCATGCTAGATTTACAGGGGTTATGGAACCACATTCACACTGAGGGTTCAAAACTAATACCCCATTACAATTTGTGTTATTTTTGGTAGTGGTGGGTTGTTGTTATATCCTAGTCCGTGATTCAGTTGCATAGATTTCCACCATAACCTCTTTCCCTTCCAGTCATTACAAAAAAAAATATTAATTTCATATTCAAATATTCAGGGGTATGACTCTCCCTCTCCCCTCTTTCTTTCTTCTCTTTTTCATGTGTTTTTCTTTCTATCCTCTCCAAATCCTCTCTGGTGCCGCTGTCTCTTCCCCAGGGCTGCGGCGGCTTAGCAGCTGTTAAACAGAAAAGTTCAAGAGTAAATCTGCCTGTTACTGAATGTGAGGATAACCTAATTACACTGGGCTGTTTTCTTTCCTAATGAACGCCATGCAGATTTGGAGTGCCTTGATTTTTTTATATACCTCCCTCCAAACTGCTTCTGTACCGATTTTTTCTCATCCCTTTGATGAATGTGGCTGAACTAGAAGTCCTTTAGAGACTGGATTAGTCTTCATTCATATTGTGTATACTTCTCAGACTAATTATGTTTGTTCTGCTTTGCTTATCACGCAAATGAAGATGCTGAAGTTGTCAAAAATGCAAAATTAGACACAGACCATCTGTGCAAAATTTTGGATGTATTTGTGTATCACACTGCCCCAACAAATGCTTGAAAAACATTTCAACCATTCTAAAGCTGTCTATTTGATTTAGAATGTTACATACCGTCATTCATGTACTGCCCCAACAAACAACAATAGCAGTCCTGTTCCTGGTGGCCAACTTCCTACATACCTTCTCTAACACACCTGCCTGGAAGGTTCTATTAATCCCAAAGACTCCTTCAAATCCTTAATTAGCTGGTGTTTAATTGGGGTTGGTGTTAAATTCTGAAGGAAGATGGCCCTCCAGAATCAGGTTCAGACACCCTTGACCAACAAGTTTATCACACTGATCCAACAAAACTCATGAACCACATTTATTGGGACAATTTAAGCTAGCTTTTGGTCATCCTGAAATTTCACAGATAAGTGATATAGATGTTTAAAGCAGTGGCTCCCAACTTTGGTCTTGGAGCACCCCTAACAGGACACATTTTGTGTGACTTTCTTATGTCACACTCCATTTCAGGTCGATTTGGTGTGTTTTATTAGAGATACAAAATGTGCAGTATTGGGGTACTACAGGACCAGAGTTTGGAAACTAATTATTTGATGTGACATTTGATAATCGATTGCTTAAGCAAAAACTATGTTCTCTTTTATTTTGGAATATGATTAAACAACAATGTGGCTGAATAGTTGATTCACCTTCACCCTGCCACTGCACTATATCTAAGAAACTATGGACTGGTTGTGTGCTATTTTAGATGTATTTCATATTGAAGTGTTAGTGGAATTAATAAGAGTTGTTTTTCTATTATCTGAACATAGATCAGAGGGCTTTTTTCATGGCTGGCCGTCAGAAGTCTTTTATGCTTCCGTCCCTTTAAGAGAACGGTGAGATCATAAAGAGCTGAAGAGATGCTTCCAGCTCATTTCAGTGCAGAATTCACTAGGTCTGTCTTCCATCCCTCCCTCAGCTCATCCTCTCCACTGCCTCAATATCCAAGACAATCACGTTGTAAATCCAATAGGTCAGTGCGATTGGTTGTTAGCTCTGAACAGTAAGTGTCTCTGTCTTAGGCGTCCACTATCAGATGCTTCAGTGACAGAGGATTGTCAACACCAGCAGGAATTAATTTCCTCTGAAGTGAAAGATAAGCCGATATCAGGGCAGAGATGTCTTAAATTTTCAGTCCCTCAGAGGATCTGTTGAGCAGGTGGATGTGGACCAAAAGAAAGGGGGCTGGGAAGTGGTGTAGGCTGGAGTCAGGTCTGTTTTGTATGTCCACTTGACTTTTATCCCAGCTTGACCTCGGGGGTCAATGGGTAGGAGCAGGCCCTTTTCCAGTTTACTGATAAAAAGGGTGCATGTAAGTGATATCCAACCCTGCTGCTGGAGAGCTACCGTACTGCAGACGTCAGTTCCAACCCTGCTCCAACACACCTGTCTGTAATTATCAAGTAATCCTAAACACCTTGATTAGCTGGTTCAGGTGTATTTGATTGGGGTTGATGACGAAATCTGCAGGATGGTAACTCTCCAGGAGCAGGGCTGGAGACCCATGCTCTAGCTTCTCTTTTAAACTTTTAAACAAAAAGGGGGCCTTGTCATTGCTTCTTTGTTTTGGTCACAATAGAGGGGACCACTTCAAGGCCATCAGTGGGGCTGCAGACATTAATCTTGATAGGTAGAATGAGTCACGCATGTAGGATACATATGATCGGTGAAGGGGGTTTAAGACACAGCTTGTCCTTTTGAACTCAGTCTTTCTGTACATGGCCTTGTCTAGTGTTGAAAATATGGGCAGTGACTTGGCATTTTGTCTTATCAATGCACAGGGTTTAGTCCAATATTCTTAGTCTTTAAAGTTTTGTATGAGGTGATGTTATATCCATTCATGTTGTTTTTGCAGTGTTTAAAAAATTATAGAAATTTGTGTCAGACATGCATGAGACCAGGCTGATGTTTTCTCTTGTTTGAGCATGTTTGATCAGTTCAAGCAGTTACCATGTGTTTTCTATCTCTGTGACGTTTGAATGAGTACTAGTGTCTTGTTAGACTCCAAATCATTCCATCAGGACTCCAACCTGTCCTCTATGCATCATTCTGCATTACCATTGCACCCATCACTTTAGAAGAGCCACTATAGTGAATTTCCGTTGACAGCTGAGAATTATGCCATGCTTGAAAACACAATACATTAGAAAAAGCTCAAAAATAAATTTTTATTGTCTGAGATTGAAGAGATACCACCCACCACACAGAAACCAAATCACCCTAAATGACAAAATGATGATAAGGACAGATTAGACCGTTAATTGCAGTAAATGAATTCAACTGCATTTCAGCCGTACCTTGACGAAGTAAAGTCAAAGTGACGTGACATACTCAGAATTCTTGCTCTGCATTTAACCCATCCAAAGTGCACACACACAGCAGTGAACACACACACACACACACACACCGTGAACACACACCCGGAGCAGTGGGCAGCCATTTATGCTGCGGCGCCCGATGGGGGTTCAGTGCCTTGCTCAAGGGCACCTCAGTCATGGTATTGCCGGCCCGAGGCTCGAACCCACAACTTTAGGGTTAGGAGTTGTGGGTTCGAGTCTCGGTCCGGCAATACCACGACTGTGGTGATAATAAAATTTAAATTGCGGCAAAAAGGGCATAGCTGGAATATTTTAAGCTTCTTTAGACTGCTGTGTTGTCTGGATTGGATTAGTTATAGACTCATGTAGAGCATATAATCTCCAGTTTTGCATTGTATGTTAAATTGACTTAACCCACTTTTGCTAGTTGTGTGCAAGGCAGGGACTCTACTCGTAGTCATTGGCGCATTGATCAAAGGTTCTCTATGAGAAAAGTAGATGTAGGAGAAATATAACTGGGAAATTATGAACATCCAGAAGAGTGGATTTCTCATCGAAGGTCTTCGAAGGAGTCTTGTTCATATGCCTCTCCAGCAACTACAGAAAAACAATGACATCATGTTCAGGGTGGAGAACGAGAGCGAGAGAAGAGAGAAAGGGACATTGACATCGCAGTGGGATATTGCTGGCTAATTCCTAGTGTGTGTGGTATGGTTTAGCACATGCTGAGAAGGGATAGTGTACGTCCAGTGGGAGATTAGCTAAGCGGCAACAAACACGCACACAAACAGTCTGGTGTGTGTTTATCTGTGTGTAAGGGAGTTCCCCAGCACTCTTCATCTCTGCTCCCCCCATTCCAAGAGGAGTGCATCATCTGCAGTGTCACCATGGTGACAGGCTCACGCTCCAGGACAACCCCACCCCCCATCCCAACCCCCATCAGAGACACTGAATAGGCTGCTCCAGTCACCGTGTGGCTGTCAGAGACACTGAATAGGCTGCTCCAGTCACCGTGTGGTGTGGTGTGTGTGCCTGCTGGCACAGACATTTGCGTGTGTGTGCATGTATTTGTGCACACCTGAGCTGAATGAACAAAGCCCTGCTCTCTACACTTTTTCCCATCCTATTATAAACTCCCATTAGCACTTGTTTCGTTTTTACGTGTGAGTTTAACTGTGCACCGCTACAGTGCGACCCTATCTGAGAGGTCACGGGCCACCCGCCAATGCATGCCCCTCCCCAGCTGTACATGAATGAAAGTGAGATCTCAGCACTCCGCCACTGTCTATGCTGCCAGCCAATGGCATGCACCGTTGCGGAGCTCTCCGGAAGAGATGACATCATCTCCAGCCAATAGTAGCATCACTCAAAGGCTGACTGCTGCAGGCTCAACAATGTAATGAAATATACAGAGAAAGTGTCTTACTGAGGTGAGATAGAAAGGCGCAGAAATGCAAGGAAGCATGTTGGGATATCCTTTTCATTCAGTGCAAACACCAGATATGATGTTGAAATGACCTCAAAGGCATTCTGGCTGCTATCAGGGGTGGATGACAGAAGGGCAGGTGTGTGTGTGCATGTGTGCCTGACAGTGATATCTCTCTGTGACCTGCCAGCCGGCATTACGAGGCAGATCTTCTTGCCTCTGTGTGTGTGTGTGTATTCCTATTAGGGCGATATATCTTGCCCTGGGTTTGCTGACCAGTTTGTATTTTCAATAAGCAGCAGCTATTAACATTCAGTAAATACTCCATGACTTAAGCCAGAGTGGTAACATTTCAATGCGCTTATGTGGCAAGGAATAAAAACAGACCTCGCCCTTTTATCTCTCTTTAACTCTCTAGGCTTGAAATATACTCTACATAGGTATACAAATGCACATGTGAATGCTTAGCTAGCATATTGCTGTCATCCAATGATTGCTGGCACTCTCCCTTAGAAACTTAAACAAATTTAAGTATCAAAATTACAAAGATTGGTCTGCTAAATAAATAAATATTTATTTATTTATTTTAATTGTTAAACCAGGAGATAAAAATCATCAACAGATGTTTCGGCTAGCTGCCTTCATCAGTATAACAATTCTTTGTCAAGATTTGTTCAATCACAGTCCAATCTTTGTCATTTTTGAACATATATAAGTCTTGGCACCTTACTAGCTGGGAGAGTGCAGTGAATGCATCGATTGGTTAATTTAAGTATAAAAACAGCATAGTTTAACTCTTCCGGTTTTAGTTCCTTTTCTGCAATACTTGACATTTAACTCAGTCGCTAATTTAGATACTTTTTTGAGCAGCATCAAAACCTTCACACAGAATAAGAAAGCACAAATATTTGATTGCTGTGTGAAGACAACCATAGTTACACACACATCAATAGCATTGTGGCTCCATCAGAGAATGATCCATTAACATTTTCTCAAAGCACAAACACTGCCAGTGCTTGATATGTGCTTTTTCCGCCACATCCTGTCATCTTTTCCCCCCTCTATCTTTCTCTCTGAACGTCTGAGAGATGGATGGAGGATGCAGTGGAAGATGCCTGTAAGGTTACAATCATAAATTCACTTGTATTGACCTTTCAGACTGCCCTTTCACTTTAAGCCAACACAGCGATTCGTTCACGTCCAGAAATCCAGAAACAGATGAACCGGGTTGAGTTTAGCATGTTGAATTTATTTTCAATCTGTTGACAATCAGATGAGTAGGTCCATGTTCATAGTCTTTTTACTTTTATTATATAACTGATGCTCCCCAGAAGTGCTGCCCAAAGTCTTTTATTGAACTTGGTTTCTTCATAATTTCAACTGGTATGTCTTCCAGGCTGGGTAATTAATCTACAGCTGACATTTATTGATTAATCAATCGGATGTGTCTTTATATTCCTTCGCCAGTTCACCCTGCTGCAGTTTTCTCATTTGGGGCAGTGCCCAGTGCGGCGTTGTGGGATGTGCGGTTTATTTGAACATAAAACAGCCCCTGGCCTTGCACTTTTACACTAGACTAATACAAAGATCTGTTCACACACACACACACACACACACACACACTCAGACACACACACACACACACACACACACTGTTCAAACAATCACACACACATAGACAGAGATGATGCTGATTTTAATGTTTTTGGTTGGTTTATTTTTTAGTGTTTTTGGTTGGGTTAGTCCATCAGTGCCTTGACCCAGTGACCCCTCACAGCCTGTATACTGGCTCCTAATTGGTTGCTCTCTTAGAGAAACAGGAAGCAGGGGTGTCTCCGGATGGCAATGGCTCATTGTGACAGTTCATGAATATTAACGCTCGAGTGGTCAGGTAAGGTGACTGTCAGTGTTGCAATAATATTGCATCATTTGAAAAATTACTGTCCTTTTCAAACTCAGTGAGCTGCCTTGCTGTCTGCCGCCTGCACTGTGTTTGGAACAGGTCTAATGAGTCAATTACCATTACTGTTTTTCTAACATTGATATTTGCCACTGGAAGTCATTCATTTTCGGCTAGAGTTGTCAATTTAAGGCAAATTTATTGACAGGAATGCAGCAAAGTTGAACAAATTTCGCTCACAAGTGGCTTGATAATTGATTTCAGTAGAGTTTGGGTTGGCAAATGTTGCTAAGCTAGCAATGTGATGTTATGATAATCATAATACAGAGCACATGTATATTGGGTAAAAATATTAAATTTTTTATGTTTGTTTAAGCATTCCCTTATGAAAATTAACCCATGGTTTTTACTACAAAAAAAAAAAAAAAACCTTGGTTATACTATAGTTAAACTATGGTAACCACAAATTAACTGTGGTTTTGTTACACTAACCATAGTTTAACCATGGTATTTGTAGTAAAACTGTGGTTATACAAATGGTAGTCAATATACCAAAAGACTGTGGTCACTGCACTTTTACTATAATAAAACCATGGTTAATTTTTGTAAGGGTTCATTCAGTTTACAGTAATCTACAGTAGTTCATTGAGCCAGTCTGCCACCTTTTGAATGATTTATTTGAAACAGATTAATTTTCTGGAATTGCTGTATTAGTGAAGGATACAAAGAAATGCTGCCTTAAAATTTGACCTTAAAATCGCAACAAAACAAGTAGCTAGCGATCCTTCATTCTACATACAACTACAAACAACATCAAAAAATGTAATGCAGGAGTTGGTTCAATTTATCAGTTGTTGATTGAATGGAAACAGATCTGGAGAAATCCAACATACATCATCAGGGAGAAGCATGTCATTACAGCAGAAATCAAATTGTGATATTTTGATGAAATCATAAGGATAAAAAAATGAAAGATATGCATGGAAGAATCCTTGTGAAATAAGAGTGAAATTACAGCAGTTAAAAATGTCAGCACTTGAAGTTAAACACCACAATCATTATGTATTCTCCCAACATTGTGTTTTTTACTCTTTGTGGGAATTAAAATCTTGAACGAGGCTCCCGCTGTTTCTATGATTTCAGCTTTTTGTAGCTGAGATGCTATTTGGCTAATACGGATGCCGTGAATGTCGAGGCATTTATCTGCAGAGATATGTTCTTTCCAAACCCGTGATGAAAGATAAGTCATGTGTGTTTTCCTGTGGTACTTGCCCCCCTCTATGACACCATATGCCCCAAACCCTCAGAAACACACTTGCTTTGAGCTGCTCCCCAAACACATAGAGACCAAACCACCCGTAGACCCCATATGGCCAGTTTTCTCTTGCTGCCAGTCCTCTGTCTCTATCTCGTACGTGAGCCCGGAGGGAAGAGGATAATCAGGATGTTTCTCCTGTGCCTGTGAACATAACAGGCCCATGTGTCACAGAGCTGCATTACGAACCAGCAGAGGCACACAATAGTAGCACAAAAAATAAATAAATTCACGCAGTCTTATGGTCCCAGCCACAAACCACACGAGACGTGGCCTTGCATACAGGTTGTGATGTCATGCATGAGAATTTTTAACTAGGGTGAAACAGTATTACCAATGGAGACTGTTGTCATTTCAGGCAGTTTAACCTTCTCTTTAGTAGTTTCATCATTATTTTGCTTTTTACCTCATTCTATTATTTTGAGTTTGTTTGTTTCTTTGTTTGTTAACTAGATTCTAGGATTCTAGGGGATCTGTGAAAATTTTAGAGAGAGAAACAATTGGTTTTACAAGATGTATTTTTGAGCTCTCAAAATAAACTTAAGTAAATGCAATGTAACACACTTTTAATGTATATGCTTTTGATATTATTACTGTTTATTAAGTGTGCAATTTGCAATTTTTGTATTTGCAATTTTTTTACAACAATAACAATAATAGTAATTTATTATTATTTTATAATAATACTGTTTATTATTTACATGTGTTAAATTGATTTTTTTTTCTCTTTACTTTTTGGATAAAAATAAAATAAGAAAACATATATTATAATACTGTTTAACTTTCTGATTTTTTTTCTAAAGGCTATTTGGGAAAAAAATGAAGGGTTTTTATATTATATTATTGTTTTGTTTTATTTTTTTTTCTTCTTCTTATTATTATTATTATTATTATATTGACTGCTCAAGTGTAAGAATAAGAAATAAAAGCCAAATATATGAGGAGGTTTAAGTGGAGAGTCACACATCCCTGCCACTCACACTGGCAGGAAAGAAATAATGAACGAATCTACTCTTAGACAGCCAGTCGCATGCAGTTATCCAGCAAATCCCAGTAATTCCCAGCATTCTTCAGCTGAATTAGAATTGTGGAAGCTAGTTCATAATTGATACTTAATTATGAATCTCATCTGGAACAATCATTACATATGCATAGGAAATCATTCAGACCCTGAGGCCTGATGGATCACAGGAAGCACTCAGGCTTTATAGAAATGCTTGAACTGGAATATATGTCAGCACACCCAGAATTCCCCACACGCCACAACAGCAGATCACTGGCCTAATGTAGCAGACAGAACAGCTGGCTGATGGGGTGTCGTCCACATACATCCACCCAGAATTTCCCCCTCATTACCCCAAGACACATCTCACCGCCCTTGAGATGTCCCATCAGAGGGGATCAAGCAGCATTTCCATGACAACAGCACAACCAGGTGTTTGCTCTCCAAGTGTTGAGGTCACAGTCTTGGCACATGAGACATCGGCCCTTTCACACACACACACACACACACACACACACACACACACACACCACACACACACACACACACACACACACACACACACACACACACACACACACACACACACACACCCGACCCTCTGGTGAACACGGCAAAGCAAAATGCCACGCGTGGCATGCAGCTGACAATCATGTTTGACAGAAGCCAGTGTGTGCGTTTGTTTTGATGTGGGACTGGCTGTATCAACATGCCAAAGAGTGCTCCTTCATTTTTAATGGGGAAAGAGGGTTGCCAATAACAGGAAGTGCAGGGCAGCTTTGAGATGACCTAATTCCTGCTCTGCTGTGAGCTGAGGTCATGCTGCGCTCTTCAAACTTCTGCTGCTATTTTTTATTAAGTGGATTGCGGATGTATGTGCATCCCTATAGAGTAGTATCAATAAAAAGTACCATGGTACAACCAGTGTTGGGGAAAGTTACTTTTAAAAGTAATGCATTACAATATTGCATTACTCAAAAAAAAAGTAACTAATTGCATTACTCAGTTATGGAAATGAATGTCTTCCACAATAACAGACCCGTGTGTAAAACTCTTGGATGTATTTTTAAAATTCTGTGCCACTTTCACATACTTTTGAAAACCCAGTGTTTAGTTGATCCTGATAAGAGCTCATCATCACTGTTGTAAACATGACAGCTTTCTTCTTCCATGAGGTGAGGTGGTTTGGTAACAAGGCATGTTTGTTTCCTGGGATAATGTTAAATAATGCGACACACGTCTCCTAGAAATCCTGTATAATTCAACCAATCTGATGGCGATTTCAAAACGCCCGAAGTGTTTCCAATTTTGTGTGCCATATGCTAGAACTCACAAAAAATATTAATGCATTAGGTATCATCAACCAACAGTGAAGTTTTATCAATTATTCATCTAAGTTAATGATAATTTATAAAATGACTTTTAGATTAATATGGATGTTATTTTCTTCCAAAAATCAATGACCAATGTGAATTTATACATCTATATTTAATAATAGAATAGATATATTATGACTTTTAGATTTATTTGGATGTTTTTTTTTTCTGAAGCTAAATCATCTGCATACATTTTATAGCTTTCTCATTTTATATATTCTTACTGTATGTCAATGGTTTTCTCAGTTGTATTTATTTTTATCTTATGGAATATTAGGAAAACGAAGTTGATAATTTGATGAAACATAACTGAAGACCCCATTAAGTCTCCAAAGTTATGAAAGAGACTAACTTTCGAGCAATAACATTTTCAGACACGTTCCACTGTAATGGCTCAGAAAAAGCACCTTGGAATCCCATGTAAATACAATCAGTAGTACTGCCACAGTATTTTTTATTTTTAATGTTGAATTTAAGAGTTTGCATAGACCCTTTGGTGAAGCAGATGGCAGCCGTACAGTCGGCTTCAAGCCTACAGACTTCAAAGTCAAGAGTCATTGAGCCTAAATTTGTCTGCAAAGCACAAGAGGGAGAAACAAGTGCAATGAAAAGACAGAATGAGAGAGAAACCGCAGAGAAGGGGAAGGATAGAGAGATCGAGGCTTGATGCCAAGCTGGAAAGACTGCTGAAATTATACAAGCAGTTTAATATGTCACTTTGTACATTTGTAAACCTTGAGTTAACATTCTTATTTGCATATTCAGGAGCTCAAGACAAACTGACACAACATGACTTGTTTTAATAATTGCTTGTTCATCTGTGAAAATGTCATCATATTAGTCTGGCTGTTTTAAACAAATAATAGGGTATCTTGTTTATTCCAGTAAAAACATGTGCTGTGGTCTCAGCCCGAGGTTTAAAAAGATTGTAACCCAGGCTTGAACACAGTGTGAAAAACCCTAATGCATAGATTTGTATACGAGAAAGAATTATGGCTAAACACACAACAAAACTGTCCTAATTTTTTTTTTTTTTTTTTTTTTTATGGGGTCTGATATCACACTGAGCTTACGAATTAGTTCATGATCTAGAGTGCATCATTCCATGCATACTGAATTCATAAAATGTTTCAGATTCTCTGGTCATGCAGTATGAGCACTAACCCTGTGCTGTGGTTTCTCACATTGCTCCGGGACAGTGATTTAGACACTCGAAATATGGAGATAAGAACTGTCTTAACTTCATGCTGTTTATTTACAGTAACTTTTCTTTTAGCTTTACTGAGACTCTCTGGATTCAAGGTTATGTATTGTATTCTTCCATTAAATTTAGTGTAAGATTTAGACTGTTTTGGCTGAACCTACAGGTTGGATATAATGAATAGTTACAGAAAATTCTGCCATCATTCACTCCATTCAAAATATATAGTCCTAATTGTTTTCCTGAACATACAGATTGTTCTTGTCCATATATTATCCTAAAATGGTACAAAAGCTGTCACTGGGCTGGAACCTCAAAAGGCAATAATATATTTAAAATTAAGGTACTGATAAGCACATTTAAGGTACTTACATGCACCCTTTATATGCAAAGGTTTTGAAAAGGTATGGCCCCAGTGACAGTTTTTATACCTTTTTTCTAAGAGCAACCATGCAGAGAAAATAGATGATGATTTGTACTGTCATGCTCCAAAAAGAACCATAAAATTACCTAATAAGCAGTACATGGGCCTACTACTTTATGCTACTGGCATAAAATCTGCAACAGCTTTTTGCAACAGCAAGCTGAATTTGGTATGAATTTAAGAGCTGTGGCAGACGGGAAAATTTCAATTAAATTTTGGCTTCAGATGACTTGAAAAACAGTCCTTTTTCCATAAATTACTGACAATTTTCAATTTATGGACAAAAGCAGATTGAAAATTCTCTTATGGTCTTCTTTTGTGTTCTGTGGTTAAAAAGGAAACAACATGAGTGAATCACTGAGTAAAGATACGTTTACACAACAACGATGTACAAAAAAATGGAAAAGATTTCAACAGAAATTACTAAAAATGCTGTAGTATGCATGCCAGACCAGTAGTTGGAGATGTCAGTTTGTAAGGAAACATTAAATGCCTGCACACATATAGGCTGAACATGTAATATGCATGTGCACGACATCACCGTTTTCACAAATTCGGTTTTTGTAGTTTACACGGAGACGATTATGGTACAGTTTTCAAAAACGTGCACTTTGAAATCTGTTTAAAACGTTTGCATTTTCAGGCCCTCAAAACACTGTTGTCATGTAAACGAACGTCTAAAATGCATTAAAAAAAAAATCCTGTTTTTAGTTGAAAATAGTGTCATGTAAATGAGAAAACTTTCATCCTTGAATGACCGGTTTCTTCAAGAAATCAATGTCATGTGAACATTTAGCCTCTTGTATTATAATTAAGGTCATCTTACTGTCCTGAACTGATCTGAGATCAAAAATATTTAAAGCATGTCCATTTACATCTCTTAGGTGTGCACATCATCAGCTTGGTATTGCTGTTAATAGAGTCATATGAGCTGTAGTGCCTCATCTGACCCGCATATGTGTGCGTTTAGCAGCAGAGAGTGTGTTTGGGTGTGTGTTTGAAACAGAGACAGACAGACCAAGAGAGGAAATCTAAGAAACAGAAATCATTTTAAGATCTAATATGTTGGGATGTAGGCCAGTGATGACAGATATGGGGATTTAGGGGAGATTTTGGGTGGTGTTAAACAGCACGGATAGATGAAGGGATAATGCAAAGATGGTTTTCTGGGAGATAAGGACATGATAGGGGCATTAAGACGGCTTAAGGTGGGATAAAGGGACGGCAACACTGCATGTGCAGCAGATGGACAACGTCTTAAAATCAGGATCCATGGGTCAACTGGAGGGAAAGGTCACAAGACTGGGTGTATTCGTCAGTGTCTATGTAGATGGAAAAAGCTTAAACCTCAAACATAAACACTTAAAAGTTAAAAAAAAAAAGGTTTGTAATACAAAATGTCTTATTAACATTGTGTGATTACCCAGATATACCCTCAAAGTCTTGAAACATACTCTGCACTAGTGGTTGTACTTGAGTTGACACTGAACATCAAATAGTGAACCAACACAAAATGTCTTTAAAATAAAACAATAAAAATGAATTGCATAGAACCAAAATGATGCACAATTATTTGCTGCAGATTGTGCATTAAGCATAAACCTTTAAGGGGGACTTTAAGGGGAATATTTGTGGGCATGTTAAAGCTGGAATACACTACACAACTTTTAAAATCTGAATAGATTGTAAAACGCTAGATATCATACACTTACCGACTTTGTAAACGGTCACAGGGGAAAAACTGGCCACCATACACTAAACAATTGAGGACAATACACTACCAGAGTTGCAAGTCATTCTGATCACAACAAACTGCATTGGGTCAGTGCTCAGAAGGGTCGACTGGATTAGCTCTACCCCAGAGAGCAGACTCAATGACAGGCGCTGACCTGTGAAGCTTTATCTGCTATATCTGCGGTTCGCGTTGGCCTAATGGTTTTTTGCGTCTATGCTTTTCCTTTCACCCAGAGGAGCAGCTGCACTCACTCAGATCTGGTGGATTAGGTGGGTGGGTGTCTTGGCTAAATGGAGCGGCGTGATTGGCGGAAGAAGAGAATGGGGGTATTGAGTGAAATTTGGTGATGAATCTTGCTGGATGTTATTCATGACAAGCCATGGGGGTTTGAAGATAAACACCTCTGAATGGGTTGGTGTTTGTGCATGAACTTACCCAGGGATTTTAGGGCAAATGTGTCCCACAAGAAGCAATAGGAGAGGGAAAAAAATTCACAAATCAACTGAAAACTGCTAAAAAAAAAAAAAAACTAGCAGACAATGATCGAGAACTCATGATGCTATCATGTCTACCTTGTCTAAAATTTCCAAGCACAAGTATTCATAGTTCATTGTAGTACAAATGGAATTATTTAATAAAAGTATATTGTTTCTAGAGAGTGGCATCATAGACCTTCCATAGTAGATGCCATATTTAATTTGACAAAAGCACAGTTATGAAAGACACAAGTACAATTCGTTTAATATATCGTAAGATTCTAGGTCAGAGATATTCAGTTAAAGTTTTAGAAGGTTCAGTCTCTACATTTCCTTCTTAGCAAATATGACTTAAATGAAATGAGCAGTGTGATTTATTGTACATTTCTAAGTTGGCAGCAAAAGTACTTGTAAAAATGTGAAATAATAAATCCTACATGGACAAAATAGTCTCAAAACTGCTACTTAGTCTAGTATACATGGTGAAATGTGAAAATGTGCAGTTGTTACCTTAAGTAGCCATTTCTAATGGATAAATACTTCTGTATCTACTTTATTTTCAACAGAAATCCATTTCTATAAAAATTGTGAACACAAAATATATTTATGATAATATTATGGAACTGGTTGGGGTCTGAATCCTACTATTTGGTGACTGTTTTATTGAAGGTTGTATCTGATTTTCAGAACCCATGCTTTCTGGTTTATTTGTCCTCTGGAAAATGTGGGAAAGCATATCTGATTGGATTGACATTCAGGTCTCCAACTGCATAACAATTAGACTGGACTTAACTCACTGAGAGAAGTAGATTTTATATCCCAAAAAGTTTACTGTCAGTGCTGTCTCTTTGCTGCTTGTGCCCTGTCATGTTCCAGGAAGTATAATTGTTTTTCACAATGCATTGGCCTCTTGCTTTGTAAAATGTGAGGTGTGTGTGTGTGTGTGGTGCATGAGACATATGAAGGCACCAGGCCGACTAACACAATAGGAAGTTTCCATGACAACCAGAGCTTCAGTGCTGGGGGGGTGGTGTGCGCAGCATAGGTCCTATCACCCCTTTCCATCTCTCCTTCTATCTCCTGTGTATCTTGAATTTCTTTCTGTCCCTGTGCCACTGTAGAGGTTGCATTGTGCATTTGTGTGTGTGTGTGTGTGTGTGTGTGTGTGTGTGTGTGTGTGTGTGTGTGTGTGTGTGTGTGTGTGTGTGTGTGTGTGTGTGTGTGTGTTTGTGTGTTTGTGCATGTGGACAGGTCATTTCCCCCAGCATGTGCTTCATTAGACTGCCAGAAGCGCTTTCTCTGTGGAAGAAAGAGGGCAGGGAGAAAGACCTTTTAGCCCTACAGGAGCAGCTCTAAGTGGGGCAAGGGGACTTGAAACAGCCCAGGTGTCTCTCTGGAGTCTTCAGACATCAGTGTTTGAAAGCAGAATACAGCTCGATCTCATTCAATCTCTCTTCAGGCTCTTTAATAAGTGAAACTCTGCAGAAACAATTCATGACAATGCATGCTTGCCAAGGCTTATTCAGAACTCCTGTCTCCTTTCTAAGATCTTCTGATTCTCTTGCTTTTCTCTCATCTCACCTCACTTTGTCTCGTCTTTTCTCATATCTTCTCTTATTGTCTCTTTTGTTGTCTCAATTTACCTCCTTTTCCTATCTTGTCTAGCTCGTCTCATCATATCTCACAGTTTACATTTTGTCTCATCTTGTCTTTCGTCATCTAGACCATTCTCTTCTCGTCTCAGCTCTTCTTGTATTAATTCATCTCTTGTTTTCAACTTTGCTCTTGCTCTTGTCTCATCTCACTTCATTTCATATTGTCTCGTCTCATCTTATATTTTCCCATCTCATTTCATAGTTTTTGCATCTTTTCTTAACTTGTTTTTTCTCGATTTTGTCTCGCTTCTCACCTTTGTCTCATGTTATCATCTTGCTTCAATTAATTTAATTTGCATCTGTCTTGCGTTGTTTTCTCTTACTCTTATCTCCTTTCATGTTGTCTTCTATGATCTTTTCTTGTTTCAAGTTTTGCATCTTTTCTTTTCACTTGTCTCACCTCACTTCTTTATGTCCTGTCTTTTCTGGTCACGTCTCTTCTCATCTTGTCTCTTCTCTTCTTTTCTTGTCTCAATTCACATCTTTGCATCTCGTTTTGTCTCGCTCTTGTCTCATATCACTTCACGTCGTCTTGTCTCATCTTATCTTTTCTTGTCCCAATTCATCTAGATTTTGCCTAATTTCTTGCCTTGTTTTGTCTCACTGCACTTTATTTGTCTTGTCTTTTTCTCATCATGTCTCTTCTCATTATGATTCACCTCTTCTTTTTGTATTTTGTCTTGCCTTGCTGCTTTTCTCAGCTCATCTTATTTTCTTCTCATCTGTTCTCTCGGAAGCACAGTATGGGTGAAACTTCATATAAACAAGTTAACTCACTCCTTGAATAAACACTAATAAAGTTGGAAGAGAGAATTCCCAAAAATTGGAAAAGGGTCATCTGTCTCCTGTGAGAGGCACCTCTCATAAGTCAATATGAAGTACTCATATCAGCCTAGCACAGTTATCGCTCACACACTGGGTTTTCCCTTTGGTCCCAAATCGAGAATATATGAGACCAGAATATTGTACCTTGTGGCCATCTTCAAGCAGAAAAAGACAATTACAGACGCCTATATGAGGTTACGAAGAGGTCTGGTTAGGCCCAGGTGGTGGATTCGGCCCCTGGAGGCAGAGACAAAAGCAATAACTCTCTACACTTGACCTTGCCTCACTATCTTTCTACACTTTACACACACACACATACACATACACACACAGCCAGTTAAATGACAGTGGGACTGCTGAAATCTAGCATCTTTTCCTGATCCCATGTGTAAAAGGCAGTCGAAGAGGGAAAGCAAGCAGATGTTTAATCACTTTACCTTAGACAGAGAGAGGAAGAGACCATTAGAGTGACCCAGGATTGCAAAATTGATCCCACATCTCCCATATTCACCGGCTTTGAGCTCTGTTAGTGCCCTAAGCTTTGTCTGTTGTCTTTCTGTTGACTTCATTACAATGCCGCCTGTGTTTGGATTAGTTTTCCTGTGTCACAGAGGGTCAAGACCTTCGCCTTGAACTGTCACACTCATAGATTATGCATTATTTCTACTGGACACAGAGTGCCGTTGTCTGAACGAACACACTTAAGACGGTTCTTTGAGTGAGACGAACAAGCCTCGCCCTGCATTGTGTATTTGTATGCTTTTATTTGATTTTAGCAACATGGTTAGATGTTACATAAATTATAAAGACGAATATGTGCAGTGAAGCTCTGTGTGACTCACATTACTTTTTCATTTCTCATATGGATTGATATGTCAGTTTGATGAGTGAGGCAATAAACCTTTCCGTTGTTGTTCACGAATGTTTTGTTTTTTCTCAAGGTGATCAATAGTGTGCTGTATCATATATCTGTGTGTTCATGAAGTAGGGCGGTGTGACTTATCTGTTGGTTTTGTGTGTTTTTTGCAGTTCTAAGGAGAAGTACCTGCTGGAGTCGCCCCCGGAGAAACTCAGGAAGGAGCTGGAGGAGGAGCTCAAACTCAGTAGCAGTGACATGAGGAGCCATGGCTGGTACCATGGCCATATTCCACAAGAGGTGCGTTACTGGGTCTAGATTTGCTGTGGTGCAATCTCACGCAGCCAGAATTTTGACTAAACGGAATAGGGTCTGGTCCACTTTGCAACCTATTCAGGATCCTTTGACAAAAAAACAACATTTCATATTGGAAGTTAATTTTGGATTTGGAGGTGGATTTGTGTCAGATTGATTATACCACAATAATAAACACAAAAAAATGATGGAAGCTTGTTTCTGCCGTTTAAAAAGAAAATACATAAAAAAAGGTAATTGTGACTTTTTATCTCACAGTTTACATCTCGCAATTCTGAGATTTTTTCTCAGAATTGCATGATATAAAGTCGCAATTACATGTTATAAAGTCAGAATTGTAAGATATAAACCTGCAATGGTAAGAAAACAGTGAGTCTTTTTTTTTCATCTAAATTGTAGTTTATAACATGAAATTGCGAGGTTATATCTCAAAATTCAGAGAGGAAAAAAAGTCAGAATTGCAAGTTTAAATCTCGCAGTTCCAATTTTATTTCTCACAACTGCAAGTTTATATCCTGCAATTCTGCACAGTTGTAAGTTTATATCTCGCAATTCTGGGGGGGAAAAAAAGTCCGATTTGAGATGTAAACTCGTAATTGTGAGGAAAACAATGTCAGAATTGCGAGTTTATGTCTCACTTCTCACAGTTGCAAATTTATAGTTTATGGTGATTTTTGCAGTGATACCACAGAAGAACCCCAAAAGAACCCACAGGACTTTTCAGTGAACAGTTAGTTTTTAAGTGCAAAGAACATTTTAATAATTTGAAGATGTTTACAGAATCTTTTACCCTTTGTTTCCACTATAAAAAAACGTTTGTACAATGGAAAGGTTCAGTTGATGTTAAAGGTTCTTCATGGAACCATCAATGCCATTAAAGAAACGTTAAGTTTAAGAGTTTAGTTTATTTCCTACTGGGTGCTTCAAACTCTAAAGAACTTTCAAAGATTTGATGGCACTAACATGGAAAGTGATTTATTTAATTCTCAAAAGTGCTTGTTGCATCATCCTGGTACCTTTTCATTTAAAAATCATGTGTCCTTAATCTTGGAAGTCGCGTAAAGCAAGCCAATAAAATTTGAACTGGTGATTCACTCAGAAATCAATGGCTATACCTTCCTAAAATCTCAAACTGTTTTCTCAAACAAATGGAGCAAAGTTTTGGAAGTACCAGTGTTTCATTCTATAGAAAACTGCCTACAAATGACTTCCAGTTGTCTCTGCATATTAAGTGGTAATGGATGAAAGTATTTTAACTTCAGAAAGATTACACACCTCAACACAGAGAACAATGGATGTCAAAGGGAAATCCACACTATGATGTCCAAACAAGTTTGCATGTAACTGGAGAAGTTGTTCAATTAAAACCTTTGTTAGCAGTTTTACAGTTTTTTCTTTGTGCATTCTATACATGTGTTTGTATATTGTATATTTGCTTGTTTTGTGCATGTTTAGGTTTTTCTGTTGGCGTGTGTGTGTGAGAGAGTGTGTTTGTGTCCTTTTTTGCACCATAGAACTGTCAAACTACAGCCCACGCTGTCTCTACTATGAGAGCAGCCATCTGGGCATTAGCATAATATATTCCTGCCCAAGCTGGAGTAAAGAGAAACTCCAGCCCCCTCTATTAAAAACTATAGCTAGTCGCCATGGCGATACGCCCCCATGCTGCACTTCTGACCTCACCAAATGTACTGTTGTGCCATCTGCTGGCGCAGAGGCATGTAGTACATAAAGTATCACATCTGTGCCATTTAATCAACTATCTTTAAAAACTTGTGTAAAATATACAAGTTATTCTATTGATTCAGTTGCTAACACAGTGATTTAAAAATGTTGACGCAAATGACAGAATAAAGAATGCTTTCAAATACCACAGAAAATAATTTTAATTAATTTATTTTAATTTAAATTGTGTTTATTTAAAAAACAAATGATACATTTCAACTGGAATGTTCTGGGAAAAAAGTGTCAAAAAAGTAGCATGTTGAGCTGTGGTGCTTATGTGGGAAATATGTGTTTGAGTCCAGCTAGCATAATAATCCCTGTTCTTTTATTTGTGTCAACACAGGCCTCAGAAACTTTGGTTCTGCGTAGCGGTGACTTCCTCGTACGGGACTCGCTGTCGACCGTGGGTGACTATGTCCTCACGTGTCGCTGGCAGCAGGAAGTGATCCACTCTCGGATCAGTAAAGTCCTGGTCAAAAGCGGCCAAACTAAAATCCAGTACATGCTGGAGCATGAGAGCTTCGACTCTGTCCCCACGCTGGTCAGGCACCACGCTGGCACGGGACGACCCGTGTGCCCACGCACCGGAGCTCAGCTGCTGTGTCCGGTCAACCGCACGCTGCCGCTGAGGTACCTGGAGGCCACGTTTGCTTTGGCCGGTGGGAGACCGGGATCTGCACATTCACCATCGACCCAGAGGGGGGCGCACATCAAGAGACGAAGCGTTACCATGACGGATGGACTGACGACAGAGAAGATCATTCCTCACAGGTAGACCTTCATCATCATCATCATCATCATCTTCTTCTCAAATAATAAAGTAGCTAACTCATAGTGCCTTGTTTTGTTTTGTGACCATATTCATGTTTTTTTAGTGACCACCAGGAGTTAAATTGGTTCAGAGTCTCAAAATAACATTTTGTTTTGTTGTTTTGTTTTGTGACCATAGTCATTTAGTGTTTTAGTGACCACCGCGACTTAAATTCGTTCAGAGTCTCAAAATAATATATTAAAGTATTTTGTTGTTTCTTGCTTTGTTTTGTTGTTTTGTTTTGTGACCATATTCATTTAGTGTTTTTAGTGACCACAAGGATTTAAATTGGTTCAGAGTCTCAAAATAATACATTGTTTTGTTTTGTTTTGTAGTTTTTTTTATTTTTGTTTTTGTGACCATATTCATGTTGTTTTTTAGTGACCACAAGGATTTAAATTGGTTCAGAGTCTCAAAATAACATTTTGTTTTGTTTTGTTTTGTTTTGTGACCATATTCATTTAGTGTTTTAGTGGCCACCAGGAGTTAAATTGGTTCAGTCTCAAAATAACGTTTTGTTTATTTGTTTTGTTTCTATAGTCATTTAGTGTTTTTAGCGACCACCAGGAGTTAAATTGGTTCAGAGTCTCAAAATAATACATTGTTTTGTTTTTTGTTTTGTTTTGTTTGTGACCATATTCATTTGGTGTTTTTGGTGACCACCAGGTGTTAAATTTGTTTAGAGTCTCAAAATAACTTCTTTTGTTTTGTTTTTTTTTTTGAATATATATCTTAATCTTGAATGTGTTCAGGTATGTCGGTTCTGAGATCAGTTATATTAATAGGTTGTGTACACACGTGCCAAAGATGCAGGAGTGATGTGCTCATGTAGGATGTCTTGTATTAGCAGTGCGGCCCAGCCTACAGAGCCAGATGAGCCTCAGACAGTCGAGCCAGAGGTGAAACCAGCGGAGGGCAGCAGCTGGTGTGTGTGTGTGTTTATGTGCGTGTGTTCACAGCTGGCACAGACACCCTCCCACTCACTTCTGTTTCCCACACAGATGTGGCCACATGGAAACCCTTCACCTGCTTCTGTGCATGTCGTCTCTAGCAGCACTGAATGTGTTTTTCAGCAAGCTTGTAACTGTGGCTTATAAATTGTTCACCAAAATTAGAAGCTGAAAATGCTATATGCTTGATTGTTTTGACATGTAAAATGTGTTTTGATATAAAGAATGAAGGATTTAATAGCATGTTTGTCTTCTCCAGCCCCTCTACAGTGCACCATAAGGATGCCATGAGGAACTGCGCCATGAGCATGGATCAAATCCAAGAGTACCGCTGCCCGCTATCCCCTGCCTACAGCTCCAGTGAGTCCACACACATTCTCATGCATACATCTGAATATTTAAACCCACTGATTCCATTAGCCCACCCAAAAAGTAAAGGTTAATGTACATCTAGGTGGTTGTTATCACAAAATAATCCTAGACAGGGTGATCAGGACCTTGACACGAAGTGAATTACTGATTTGATTTGAAATATGACATTAACTTCTGTGAAGAAAATACATTCTTGGCAAGCTTTAAGCCAAGATGACCAAACAAGTTCAAACATTTAAGGTACTTATTACATATGATCATACTTATTACATACTTATTACTTATGATCAGCACTAACATAATAACAGGGACATGAAATATTGATTTGAGAAGAAATTTTAAAAGTTACCTATTTATTATCTTATAATCCATTAGTGGACATTCACACAGAACAAATTTTTGCTTTGAAAAAACAAGAGTCGCAGGCAGTGTACGGTTTAAGAACGTTGTGTCCTGGGCAAGATGCAAGACACAAATACAATGGTCAAACACATCGATCTAGCACATGTTTACATGGAAAAGTAGCACTGAGGAATAGAAAAACGCATTCTGTGAACAGCCCCATCTAGTGAGCAAAAAAAAAAACCTTCTGCACAATGAGACGAACACTACAACAATATAACCATTGGCCTGCTATTGGGGGCCATTCACACAGAACTATTGAGAAGTTAAACTTTTGAAAAACATGTCTCTAAACCTTGCATTTCACTGACCTGCATCTTGTGTTTTTAACTGCAAAATGCAAGACAAAATGGAAAAATGCAAGGTCTATGGACAAGTTGAACTTTTAACTTGAGCGTTGTTTTTATAGTATGCCGTGTCATGTACGAGACGCTGCAAAAGATGCAAGAAAAATGGTCAAACATGTCCATTTAGCACGTTTACATGTTTACAGTTACTGAGAGTCACCAGCTACATTTGAATGAAACGGAGAGAGAGTGTCCGTGGTGTGATACGACAGACATGAAAGAAGAGCCAGCCTCTGATACCTTGTTGAGCGGACATTTTTATTGACAACAATCATTATCTGGGAATAATTGAACTCGGAATGTTGCAACTGACCAATCAAAACCAAGTGTTTCAGAGAGCCACGTAATAACCTGTTATTTTGTTTGTTTCTCCAGTCTCCCGCCACAGACATGGCTCAGGTGGGCGTGTCCTCGCCGTGATCCCGCCTTCTCCAGTGATGCGGCGCTCCAGCGATCCACATCTTTCGCCATCCTCCTCCAATAACAACCTTCCCTGCTCAGACATGCCCCCCAGCACCCACTCCACGCCTGCCCACGGTTACCCGTCCGAAAGTTCAGAGCAGGGCGGAAGCTACTGTGAGCTGAGACCCGGTCAAGTCCTCATTGCTAGATGTAAGTGGTGAGTATGGGGGTTGGGGGTTGGGGAGGGCCCGGGCTCTGGAGCCCCAGATGGGGTGGAGGGCTTCGTGCTCCCCCTGGTGGAGACCAGCTCCTTCTTCAAGCCTGGGAAATACCAGTCTACTCTTCTGCCAGCTGAGAATAAACCTCTGGAGATGAGTGTGTTGAAGAGGGTGAAGGAGCTGCTGGCAGAGGTGGATCCCAAAACAGCCGCCAAGCACATCACCAAGGCAGACTGCACGGTAAAAAAAATACTATATAATATATATACTACACTATATATAAAATTCTCTATACATTACTATTTTTTGTTAGCATTTTAATAAATTGTATTAGTGTACCAACTACACTAATTAGGTGCCAAGAACAATACATCTGTAACCATAAAATATATATTCTGCACTCTATTTTGGCAGGAGATAAAACATTATAACAAATGTTTCAGCTACTGACATTCTTCTGTGTGTTGCTTCACTGCTTATTAGGAATTATATGCAAAGCAAGGATTATTGTTAAGTGTTCACAATAAAACAATCAATCCACAAAATCCAGTTCAACTCCATCTGAAACAAACGATAATAATGGGAACAAGTAACACATCAAAGAAAAAATCCTGTTCGGGAATATTGAAAAATAAAATTATAATAATAATTTTAAAAAAAAGAGCTCAAAATACACATTTAATAATAATTAATAATAATTAATAACAATTAGCAATGGTTCAATCAATGGACGTTTTTCAGGGTTATGTAAGAGTGAATTGACTGAAATGTTGCTAATAAAATTTCACAATGAGGCAAGTTTGGGTCATGACAGAATTTTTTTTTTTCGAGTTCCTGAATTTATATTAGAATTTTATACAATGCACCTACAGATGATTTGATGTGAGGCACAATTTTTTTATTTAATGTAAATGTATTTTTTAAGTAAATTAAAATTTTTAGAATTGAGTAAAAATATTATTCAATTTGTATTAATTAACGGTTTCTTGCTCATAATTTTTAAATCAGTTTTCTAGAGACATTTTTCAGTTGCCTTGTTCACAAATGTATAATTAGGTCAAAAAAACACACCCATTGTGTTTTTCATATTTTTACCCATAAAGCCCAGGTTCAGTTTTTAATATAAAGACTTTTAGTTGGTTAGGTTTTACATGGGTGCATATTTGTAATTAATGAAAACTACTAATACTACTACTACTACTACTAATAATAATAAATACTGCTTTATTGTTAATTATATAAAATGATATTTTATATTTATTATAAAATCTAATAAGTCAGTGAGAGCTGTACAAGAGATCAGTTTCTTCAGGTCTGGTCATGTGGTCTTTGCTTTGGGCCAGATTCAACTTAAAGCCCATATATATCTCTGCTATATCATAACTAGCCCCCTTAAAAGAGATAGTTCACCCAAAAATCTAAATTCTGTCATCATTTACTCACCCTCCAGAAGATAGTTTAAAACATGTTGACAGTAGCCACTGACTTTCCAAAAGGTTTTTTTTTTTAATATTTATTTATTTCTTTATTTTTCATACTATGTAAGTCAATGGCTACCATCAACTGTTATGTTACCAATATTCTTCCCAATATCTTCTTTTGTGTTCAACACAAGAAATAAAGGTTTGGGACAACTTTAGGGTGAGTAAATTATATGCTTTTCGATACCTGACTGATATCGCAAATTATTGGTTATTATTAAATAAATTATTCTTACATGACCCAGGACAACATTACCAGTTCCCACACACATTTACATTTCCAAATAATCCCAAAGAAGTACACAAACAATGACCGGTCAAACCCACGGCAGACAGACAGAATGACATTCGATTGGTTACAACATTACGTGAGGCACATGTGAAGCTGACTGATAAAGTGTTGTCTTCCATTAACATCTAAACCTTCAGGGTTAATAAACTCTTTCCACACTGCTGTTTACCACATTCATCATGTGATGAGTTCAAGGGTAATTACATGTCTTCTGTTCTGACTGTGAATATATTAGGATGGAAATAAAGGGGTGGGGTTGAATATATTGCTCTTGTAACTGTGTGGCCATCTGCAGGTTGCTAGGATACTGGGCGTTACCAAGGAGATGCAGAGGATGATGGGAGTGAGCTCGGGGCTGGAGCTGCTGACTCTTCCGCACGGACACCAGCTGAGGCTGGATCTGCTGGAGAGGTGAGACACATCATATATTATTTTGACATATCAAAATCAGGACACGCCGCAGACTTCAGCTGTTCTGAAGTTTTTATTTTATCTCATTTACAGAATTACAGATAATGAAAATAATTCAGAATAAAACCATACAATAAAAATTAAAACAATAAAATAAAGACAATAACTACAGTTTTTATTAAGCATTTATATATATACATACATATATATATATATATATTTTTAATATAATGAATTGAATAAAAATTATATATATAATGAATATATATATCTATATAATAATATTGAATATATATATGAAATGCATCAATAAAAACTGTATATATATATATATAATATATATATATATATTATATATATATATATATATATATATGCTATATAAAAACTATATTTATATATATATTTATATATATATTATATTATTTATATATATATATATATATATTATATATATAATTGAAAACTGATGTTATTTAGTGTTTTACTTTTTCATAAAAGTATAGCAAGAACACAAACCAAGTTTGGGGTCAGTAATATGTTTTTTCTTTGAAAAAAGAAATATGAAATGAATACTTTAATTAAGCAAGGATGCAATAAATATATCAACAGTGTCAGTAAAGACATTTATAATTGTCCAAACACATTTACCGCATGAAATATTAAGCAGCTCAAATGTTTTCAACATTGATAATAATAATAGTAAATGTTTATTGATCAGTAAATCAGCATATTAGAATGATTTCTGAAGATCATGTGACACTGAAGACTGGAGTAATGATGCTGAAAATACAGCTTTACATCAAAGGAATAAATTACATTTTAAAATAAATGAAAATACAAAACAGTGTTATGTTAATAATATTTGGCAATATTACTGTTTTTACTGTGTTTTTGATCAAATAAATGCTGCTTTGGTGAGCATAAGAGACAAAATACTCCAAACATTTGAACATATAAGTTGAAAATGAACACAGCAATACTCATATAAATCTAAAAACATACATACATAAAACAAGCCATCGTAAGTTTTACAGATATACAGAAAAAAAAAAAAAAGTTTACTAGCAGTATTGATAAAACAGCTGTGTTGAATATATTTGAGTGATCAGCTTTGTCTCTTGTTCAACAGGTTTTACACCATGTCTATAATGATGGCGGTGGATTTGTTGGGTTGTACGGGCAGCACAGAGGAGAGAGCCGCCCTCCTGCATAAAACCATCCAGCTGGCTGCTGAACTCAAGAGCAACATGGGCAACATGTACGGATTCGCTGCGGTCATGAGAGCCCTGGAGCTGCCGCAGGTGAGAACACACACCCGTCCTCTCAATCCACAGCATATGAGGTGCCATTCATGCCAGGTTAAGTGCCAAAGTTTAATAGCAAGTTTAAAAACAATAGTAATGCGTAATTTGTATATCAGAATAGTATTATTTAGATGTATTATTTGTCGTTTGTAACTCGTGCTGATCATTTTCCAGTAAACGCACAGCTATGAAGTAGTTCGGGATATATTACAGTTATATATTTCTGTATGTCCTGTGATGTTTGGTGTAGATCTCGCGGCTGGAGCAGACATGGATAACACTGCGACAGAGACACACAGAAGGCGCCATCCTCTATGAGAAGAAACTTAAGCCATTCCTGAAGGCCATGAATGATGGGAAAGGTAGAACAGGGTGTCTTAAACAATGTTCTTCAATGACAAAATACTGTTACTATTCTACACTACAGAATGTTTATTATAAGTGACATTAGAAACTCCTAGGCAAAGAATCACATGGTAGTTTTATTGTTATTATTGGTTGTGGTTTATATATATATATATGCAAATTTTTGTTTTTTTTGTTTTTTAGTTATTGGCCGATATATTTCTCTGTTCGGACCATAGGTGTCAGAAGCAGCTTTTTATTTGATAGCTTTTTATTTATTTATAATTTTAATTGTTTATGAATCTTTCAGAGACCTGTGTCCTCTCGAACACCTCTTTCCCTCACGTGGTGCCGGTGTTGTCTCTGCTGGAGCGGGGTGTGGCGGCCGGGGAGGCGCTGGAGTCCTGGGAGAGCGTGGAGTCTGGAGTGGACGTGGTCATGAGTCACCTGGAAGCAGCACGAACCATCGCTCACCACGGAGGACTGTATCGTACCAACACCGAGAGCAAACTACAGGGTAAACTATTAACCTGTATTACAACTCAAATATAAAATCCAAGCATTTAATATAAGACACAATTAGTTAACTTTACTAATGTTAGCCTAAAATGCATGCAGAGATGTACACTTTGAAGATTCAGGCTCTCTCTGTCTCCACACAGATTTCCAGGAGCGGAAGGAGGTGCTGGAAATCTTCTGTACAGAGTTTCAGATGAGGCTTTTATGGGGCAGTCGTGGCTCTGAAGGCAGCCAGGCTGAGCGCTATGAGAAGTTTGACAAGGTCCTCACCGCTCTGTCCCACAAGCTAGAACCTCCTGTACGACACAGTGAATTATAGCACCCCCGCACCCACAAATAGTATGATCCCTGACCTTCCTGTCACTCCTACTCCTGGACCGGACCATGCTTTTTTGGGGGGAGCCGGAGAATATGATAATGAGCGACTCACTCTGCAAAACAAGGCACAAAGGGGGACAGGCTTTATGTGAGCATGATAGTGCCTCCTGAAGAACGCAGACGTGAACTGCAGCAATGGAATGAAATAAAAATCTTAAGCCAAAATCTCTTCTTAAGTGGTGATCAAGGGCACTTCCTTTTCAAAAGAGAGAATGTGATGAAGTGAAAGTTGACTTTAACCCAAAAGGGTCTGAATCCTGTTTTATGTGAATCCATGATTTAGTCTCCATCAGCTTTTATGTCGATAAAAAGCAAGGATGTCTTGCAGAAGTGACGTGTCTCTGTACCGGAGATGAGACTGCATTGACGTAACATAGTCATGATTTATTGCTGGAATAGACTGAACACACACTCACTTTTCAAATGTCTGAATGTAAGTTGCCAAACCATGAATTCAAACGGATGTCTGCTGGTTAAAGAGTCTTATTTTTATGCTCATTTTTAGGTTTACTTCTGTGTTTTTTCGCTATTGTCACGGCTTTATTGATAGAAATGGAGTCGACAGTTACTGTGAGGAATTGGGCCTTCATTTTTAATGAGTGTCTAACAGATGCTCACATTCACACTCTCTCCAGGTCTGACAACATTGCTTCTCAGAGCGCTTTGGTTTCTGTATGTGTTAGTGTAAGACAGAAGACATACTGTTTACTTTCCTCTCTTTTTCTCATTCTGGGTTTTTTATTTTTGTCTAAAGGGGTCATATCATGAGGAACGAAATTTCCTTATTTGTAAATACAGAGTTCATTATAACTATCAGAATTAAAAATCCAGTGCAAAAAAGGCATTTATTTAAACTAAATAGCAAAACTAGATTTTGGCATCTGAAACTCGAGTTCATTAGCATATGGCCACCTACTTTACACATCAACATCACATATTGGGTGTGCAGTCATTCTGCTAAACACCAGAAGAGCTAATGATAAGAGTAAAGTAGTGAAACTAGTAAAACCCTCCACATATTGTGCTGTTTTTGGCTGTGTGTAGCACCTACAGCTCTGCAGATCTTTCTAAAGGATCCCAGTGTTGGAAACAAGTTCATTTTCAGTGCTAATTGTTTTATGAATCAGTTACATGGGGCAGTACAAACTATATTAGCAACCATGCTGTTGATTTGTTTTTTATTTAAAAACCACAGATAGTGTATTTGCATAAAGTCTTAAAGGCACAGCAGCACAATAACAGCCTGTTTAATTCCAACATCAGAAAGAGGGTGGAAATGAACATGAAAAACTAAATTATAACAGAAAAAATCATGATATGACCGCTTTAATATCTTTCATGACAGAGACCATGCTAGTCAGTATGGTCATGGTAATGAGGTTTAGCTGTCTTATAGATACATAATCAATGAGACTAGATCACAATGAATGTCAGTGTGTATTAAGTTACTTAAGAGACTCATATAGCCAAACTTTACAGATCAAGTCCATGCCCAGATCATCTTTTGCAAATCAGCAAAGACGTTTGATTTTTCATTCAAACATTCAAAGTAATGTTATGGCAATAAGTTACAAACTAATATATGGAGGATCATTGTGTTAGTCATTTATGCTAATGCATATTGATCATATTTAAGATTAGGAGTTTAACTAAAACTTCCTATTTTGATGCATAAATCATCCATTTATCCAACAGATATTAATTATACCTCATATAGCACAAATCTGTTAAGGAAAGGTGGGCTACTTTAAGTTATCATACATACAATTTTCACTTTGGTGGGTATAATGAAAGAACAAACAAACAAACAAAAAAATCCATGGAGTTGGATGAGGGATTGGATGTGGGCTTTTTTGATTCAGGCCAGCAATTAGCCACCCAAAACACCATGGCAACACCCTATAGTAGCTGCACTGCAACACTAGGACCAAGTTTGAAAGAGTTTAGCTAATAATAGCAACAAGTTCATTAAATTCAAAAACATATTCATATTCTGGTAGATTTAGCCAAACAAAACCCAAAGTCACATACATATACCTCTTTCAGCAGTGTAAATGTTCTACCCTTATTTCTGGGTACAATAAACAGAAAAAGTTGTAGGTATCTGGATCTAACGCGATTTATTGTGTATCATATACAGGCTGCTATACTTCACACCCAGTCTATAAATGCACATTTCCAGGGAATTTTCTGAAGGTCTTTTTCAGGTATCTTAATAAAGGCAGATCTGAAAGTAGATTATGCTATCTGTCACGGATAGGGGAGCATTATAGGATGAAAAGTGGATTATATGCAATTTCACTTTTAGCCAGCAGAGGGCTCTGTTTAGTAAGCTAAAACAAATAATAATAATAATAATAAAGGGAAGTAAGTTTTGAACCTTTTGAATTTTTTTTAATAAGGCCTGCTGGTCTAGGACTGTAACTTGTGTTTGGTTTCTCTACTGTAAAGACAAATGTGGGACTATTTCGTTTTGTAAATAGTTACCCCTAAACGGTTGATGATATACGAGGTGGACGAGGTCACTTGATTGCATCCTTTTATTATGTGCTGTACATACTGGTATATCATAAGTTTTGCACTCTTTTTCAGAAAATAAAATACAGTAATCTTGTGTTTTTGTGCTTTTGTTTTTTTCTCTAAATATTAGGCTATTTATAATCATGTTTGAGTTCAACCTATTGCTTTTTCAATTCAGATGCCTACAATTTGCAGGCTATTATTTTCACTGGTCTGTTGATTCATTGAATGCAAGTCAGCGGGTACCAGGACTTTGAGAGTCAAAAAGTTATATCAGGCAACACAAAATTAGTACCCATGACTCCCGACTATATATTGAGGTGTTATGAATGCGAAATGATGAGTCTGTACAAGAAACTGAGCATTATTTATATGATTATTCCTTGAAAGTCTTTTACATCCTGACTTTAGATAAATGTATTTACAGTGTTACGGTGAAATTACTTGTCTCAGGTCGAAGCCTGCTTGTTTCTTAATTTGTAGTCTTAAAATACAAACAGAGAATCTTTTTATTTTTATTTACTTATTTTTTTTTTTTTATTTCAATGTAATGATCTCTGAGCCTCTTGCTATGTGACATGGTTCTCCATCATGCTGGAAAATACACAGATCGTTGGAAGAAGTCTTAAGCAGCAAACTTTGAAAAAATAAAATAAATAAATGTCACTGCCAAAAATTTTGGCCATGACTGTATACATAGTTTGTCAAGATTACTTTAGATTTAGACTATTTAGATATTACTGTTATAAACATGTAATAACAAGTGGGCTCACCAGTGGGCCAGTGATATTTAACAGGTTAAACATTAATATAAAAAAATAATAATAATAATTTATTAGTATATATGGTTGTGTACTTCCTGGGTTCGGATCACAAACTGAACAGAATTTGAACAGTGTAGCTCTACAGTATGACCACAAGGTGGCAGCAGCGTCGAGCTGCACTGAGACGTAGTGCAGTGACGTCAGCCTTCTCAACTCACTGCACTTGACTCTTCTCAGTACCACTCACTTCACTATGTGTTTGTTGTAGACACAAGTTCTCTAGTGTAATCACTAAATATAAACTATTCAAGGTTGATCATCTTAGTGAATTTCTTTAATTTTGCTATTCTTGCCAAACTGAGCAAATCAAATCTAATCTTTTGAATGCTGCTTTCACTCATAAAACTTGCATATATTCATCAAAGTTAATCAAAGTGCAGAGATGAAATACACAGTTTGCTTTATCCGTGTATGTGTGTGTGTGTGTGTGTGTGTGTGTGTGTGTGTGTGTGTGTGTGTGTGTGTGTGAGGGTGCAATTGTGAATGCACTGCGACACAGAGCATGCGTGCTGGCTTTGAGTTGTGAGTGCGTCAGGCTAAAGTGACTTCACCAAGACAAGATGGTGGCTATGGAGGTGGGGGGGGGGGGGCTTGCAGCGAAACCATGATGCAATCTCTCAGTGTGTGTGTGTGTGTGTGTGTGTGTGTGTGTGTGTGTGTGTGTGATGTCCCCCGCACAGCTGTGTCAGTCAGAGAAAGGTCCACCAGGCACTGCTGGCAGAGCGGGCACACTGACAGAGACACAGGGACATCAGGCACTCAATGTCCACTCAGCACACAAAGACACCGCCGAGCTGCCCGTCACACGCCTCTGTGCTCAAAATATTGGGGAAATGCAGATTAAAATCTTTTATTGAAGGCTGCTGTGGTCGGTGAATTCAAACAACGAGTCACACAATAGCACACATACACAGTCTGCTCTGAAAGAGGACAGGACCTTATCAAAGCTGGAATATGGAATATTATATAATATATTAAGAGCAAATTTGTTTGGTGGTTTTGTAAAACTAAAGATTTCTTATTAGATTTCATGTCCACAAGACTGAAACCGGAGCTAAAATGTATGATTTATTTTGGTAACTGAGAAAAGTTGATCACCGTAACTTGGAGATGTTGAGTTTGGTGTTTTTAATGTATTTTTTATTATTAAATATTAATACAAATACATATTTTATTTAAACGTATCAAAGCTGGAATATGAAATGTTATACAATATATTAAGAGCAAATTCGTGTGGTGTTTTTGTAAACATTAATAAGATGTTATTAGATTTCATGTGCACATGACTGAAACTGCAAAAGTGTATCATTCATTTTTGTAACTGAGAAATGTTGATCACCTTTACCCGGGGATATTGAGTTTGATATGTTTAATGTATTTTTTATTAAATATTGATACATATTATTAAAAATGGTTTAGGTAACTAAAAAGCTGATCTCCTTTACCAGGGAATACTGTTGTATGTGCTATATATTTCATTAAATAAAAGTATATATTTATTAAATATTAATATAAGTACATATTTTATTAACAAATAAACAAACAAAAAAACATTTATTTTGGTAACTAAAAAGCATGTAAAGTTGAATATGGCATATGTTTGGCATATATATACTATGTGTGTTTGTGTGTGTGTGTGTGTGTGTGTGTGTGTGTGTGTGTGTGTGTGTGTGTGTGTGTGTGTGTGTGTGTGTGTGTGTGTGTGTGTATTAAAGGTGATTGGGCTTGTAAAGTTGAACATTTTTATTGGGGATTATTAAGTTATACATGGCACACACACACACACACACACACACACACACACACACACACACACACACACACACACACACACACACACACACACACACACATATATACACTTACTCTGCAAGCATCTAGAATATTTAGAACATTTAAAAAGACAAATGGAAGTTCAATGTGATCCTGTCATTCTACTGCAGTATTATAGTATGTGACTTTCTATTTGTTTTTCAATCATATGAAAATGCTTTGTGTGTGCCTGTGGGCTATTTGTGGGTGAAGTGTTTTTCAACACAACAGGGTTCTGGGGCTGATATTACTGCTCTGAAATGCCTCAAATTGTGCTAAAGCAGCTGGGAAAAGCTCATATTTTCCAGCTTATTTTGGTCACATGTAATACTTGGTGTCATTATGTATGTTAGAATATCTTTCACTCTTTCTCTTTGTTTGGAAGCTGATTTATTTACAGACGGATCAGCTGGTGACAGCGCAGGAACAACCTGTCATGCCCTGAACGGCTAAGCACATGTAAAGTGACTGGATTACATGTCTTGGTGCTTTAACACTTTGTCATCTAAATCTAGAGCTCATGCCGCACACACACACACACACACACACACACACACACACACACACAAACACACAACACTGAACTCATATTACTGTCAGTCCTGTACAACCTGCAAAGTTAACGACTGTGTGTTCAAAGAGACTGCAACAGAAGCCAAGGTAAGTATACGCATCCCATCCGTCTGGTTAATCATGGCTATATGTGTGCACATACCACTGTGATGGTCCAAATTCATTGTGATCATTTTATTTTTGGACGTCAATTGGGAGTGTCCCCGAAAGTGACTCTCTGTGGCCCCAGGGCCCCTCTTGCCCCTCGGACTTCATATTACCACATGAATGGCCGACTGCAAAGGGCCAGTTCAGCCTCGGACGCCGACAGAAGTCAGGAGATTTGCAATTCAATCTGCTCCTGGTCGGGACAGACCTGCCACCACTATGACAGAAGACGAGGGGGTGGGGGACCAGCACAGCACTCCATACATGACAGCACTGCGCCTTTACGCTTTCCTGAGGAGACACACGGAAATCTTAGACGTTATGGGGACATTTAAATAACATTAAAAATAATCATTATAATCAGCAATACAATAGCTGGACCAGCAGGCGTTGTTACACTATATCAGACAAATTGTCACCTTGGAGCCCGCCATTAAAGTGCCTTTTGAGCAGAATTTAAACAGTAATTATTTATATATATATATATATATATATATATATATAGTATATATATATATATATATATATATATATATATATATATATATATGTATATAATATAAAAACATGAAATCACAATATATAAATGCATATATATGTGTGTGTGTGTGTGTGAATTTAAAATATGTAATTATTCTAAATTTATGTCAGTGTGGTTCAATTATGAAAAAAAAAACTCATGAACTCACTATATATATGTGTGTGTGTGTGTGTGTGTGTGTGTGTGTGTGTGTGTGTGTGTGTGTGTGTGTTTATATATGTATGTGTATGTGTGTGTGTGTGTGTGTGTGTGTGTGTGTGTCAATGTGTGTGTGTGTTTATATATGTATGTGTGTGTGTGTGTGTGTTTATATATGTATGTATGTATGTATGTGTGTGTGTATGTGTGTGTGTGTGTATGTGTACCTACTTATCCATATTTTGGGGACAAATTTGTACCCAAAGGTCAGCTAAACCTGACAAAATCTCCAAAAATCTCCCTTTGGGGACGTCCTCATTTGTAAAACTGGTATAAAAATAAAATAAACAAATTTTTTTTTTTTTTTTTTATTCTGTAAGAGGTATGTTTAGGTGCAGGGCAATATAATATACAGTTTGTACAGTATAAAAACCATTACACTTATGAAATGTCCCCATTTAGATTGCAAAGTAAATCTGTGTGTGTGTGGGGGCGGGGTGCTAATAGTTCTTACTTGTTATGTAATTTAACTGCAATTTAATATAAATTACACACATATTTTAGATTATTCTTAGAAGGTAAACGTCCAAATCAAAACGTCTTTAGTTGTTTATAATGTATAATAGAGCAAATACCCAAGAATGAACTGAAGCTTGTTTCTTTTACTGTCTATGGTTTCAATCAACACAGAAACGCTCTCGACAGCGAAATGGTCCTCAGAGGAAGATGTCATTTCCGGTGACGCTGCGTGATTATTTCCGGTTTTAGAGCAACATGGCGGCGCCCTTAGGTCTGCACCTGGAGTTCGGGTTTGTATTGATCGCTTTTTTATGATTCGTCGCGTTTGCCTTGTATTCCAGTGTTACATTAATACACGTAATTGAATCAAAAGTCTTCAAACCAACTCGACTGAACCTTTATCAAGGGCACTTGGTTGATAAAGACTTTTATTTTTTAGCGTTTTAACGGCAGTAAAGACAATGAAATGAAAAAGTAACCTAATAAAAATGAAATTTGTGTTATTTTCTTGAAGCACTTGAATCTGACTAGATTAAAGAACTGCTTCACTCACTAAAAATGAACATATTAATCGATGTAGACGTGCACTCGGTTGGAGAAACGTTAACCTTAATAGAAATGAGGTTTGTTCATAAACAGGGACAATGAGGGGATGTTTCAATACTACACTAAGAGAAATATCAGCCAGAGATTTGCCCTCGATGTCACAGAAAGATTTTAGGCACACTTTGTTTATTTTTTTTTAACCGTGCCAAAAATTATAGTGTATGTCAGAATAATACGAGCTTATGAGGATATGTGTACTGCTAATTTTTATGGGTAACATAGTAGGGAGAGGACGGGAAATTATGTCAAATAAATTTCATCATTAACAGACCATGGCTAACTAAAGCACAATTGTAAGTCCTTACAGACTGAGGCATACTTATTAATAATATATACTTTAACAGAGAAACAAAACAAGAAATTAATCAAATAAAAGTAAAATAAAATACATACATACATAAACTTTGCAGGGGGTTAAACGAAGTAATACCAAATTAAACAAATCAAATAATTTCCTGGCCTTATAGCTTCTCATAATTTTTGCCAGCAAGATTTGAAACATTTAAGCAGCACGAGTTCATATGTCCCATCATGTGCACTAACCGCTTAATCACAGCACAACCTCTGGACAGTTTTCTGAGTTTCTGAGGAGAAATATAGGCTATGTTTGGAACAGAATGCATGCTTTGCAGTACACACTGAATACTGCCAGAACATGAAACAATCCAGATTATCCAACAGTATACTCTTCCAACAATAGTATGTGATTGGCATCACTTCATTGTGCAGTTCAGTGAATGCTGTTAAGTTATAATCTTGCAAATTATCCTGGTTGTGTGGCTTTTTTAATTAAATTTGTGTTAAAATGTTTTAACTCAGATGTGCAGCAACATTGGTCCGAAAGATGTGTTGAGCACATTGTATTGTGGAATACAGTATACTGTTTCCCACATAGTGCCAAATGTACTAGGCCATCAGGGTATTCCATGCATACAGAAAAGTTGCAGAAATAATAATACTACAGAAATAATAAGTGTAGTAAATAATAATATTACAGAAGTAATAAGTGTAATATGCTGTTCTGAACATAGCCATAGAGCAACAGAGAATGTAGATGGTGGCATCAGAGCCACAGAAAGAGAGAGAGCTTCTCAAAACAAATCTTGGCCAGAATTCACTGGGTGCAGAAAAATTTTGCATTTGGCTTTTGGTCAAAGTCCTCACTGCTTTCAAGTCGCAACAGAGTCCTGTGTGACTGTCTATGGACAGAGGTGGTGTTTGTGAGTGGCCTTTCTGAGGCTGGCACACAGGCTGGCTTCTCTCTGTACCGCTAGCGTACGGGCATCTCGCCAGGCCTGGCGATCTGGAGGACAACTGGGCATTCTCCAGGAGATGTGAGCTCTCTTTATTGGGCCTGCACCTGCAACATGAGTCCTACTCTGACTTCATGTCCCTATCTGTTTTTTTTCCCCCACTGACATGCACCTTCTCTCATTCATACACGGATCTCTGTCACTTACTGAGTTGCGTTGATTGAATGCGGCTTTACTACTTAAATGTTGCTTGAATGTATGTTGTGATTATGTCTTCTTTGTGATAAATATATTGGTCCTCACACCTTCGTTTATGTGTTTATGCAAGTTATAATGTAAATTTTGTAAGGTTTTTGTTGTTGTTGGAGAAAGTACAGTGTTGATGCCATCTATGCAACTTGGTGCTATTCAAGAGTGCTATTCTGTCTTGCTTAAAATCATAAAATAAACTTTTTTATTATTATAGAAGGACAAGAAACAGAGTTTTCTGGGGGCGTTTAGTCATAGACTGGATGTTAAGTAAATTAAAAACTGCATGGTGGATACTGCTAAATGATTTTAGAAACAGGAGAACATTCACTGAACATTATTGTTGTTGAAGGTCTACAAAGGCAATAACAGCATTATGTGCACTATATATTTTTCCTGTTTTAGAGGAGGAGCTGAACTTCTCTTTGATGGGGTTAAGAATCATCATGTGACACTCCCTGGCCAATCAGATCCCTGTGAGTATTAAAAAAAAAATATATATATATATACCTCTTCTGTTGTGTTCATTCTGTTTGCTAATGTTTGCTAATGCTAGTATCACTGTTTCCATTGATCACAATTAATAACAGACCCCAACTTTCTTTTTTTTCTTTTTTTTTACCCAAAAATAAAAATTGTCATTTATATGCTTTAATGTTGCTCCAGAACTTTTTGTATGACTTCATTTTGTGGAATGCTTCAGCTGGTTTTGTCCGTATAATGAATGTCACTGGGGTCCAAAATATTTAATGGACAAAAACAGAGACCTTTATTTTTGTTCCACAGAAAAACAAAAGTCATATATGCTTGTGAATTACATGATGACAGAATTTCATTTTTGGGTGAACTGTCCATTTAACCTTACATATGCAAACTATCCTGCACCATTTGTATGAGTGACATGCCTCTAATCATTTGGCTGGTTAAGGACAGGAAAGTAACCACCAAGCAATGCTCTAGACACCACCCAGAACACCCCAGCAACCACATAGCAATGTACCATAACACTGTACTGTTTTGCAGTTTTGCCCAGGCAAATGCCACTCAAGTTGCCTTCAGAAAATGTGAAAATCTCATTTATGTAGAATTGACCATGAAAGATTGTATTATTAAACTTGTAATCTACAGATGTTCTTATGGTTTGGTTAATTCCACAGTAATTAAGTTGGGAAATATTGAGGGACTTACTACTTTCATACTACAAATGTTTAGCTCTTTTTCTATACCAAGCCAGTGCTTTACCATTCTCAGCACTGATGACTTCATTAGCTCCAAACATCTTCACTCTTCCTCTCCCAGTATTAGAGATTCGGAAGTAGGATTCACTTATTGGCCTTATGCCCTGCTGGAACTAAAGTATGCCTTTTTTTCTCTCTGGTACTCCAATAGAAGAAAGTCATACCAAATTATGTGCCTCTTTCTCCACATCTATCTCTTTTTTTTCTGCCTTCCCTCTGCTGATGCCCTTTTCCCATTCGCCGCCTTTCCTCCCCTGACCTCTCAGAGCCCTGGTTCACACGCTTCCCTGGACACCTTTTCTTCTTGCCAGTCCTGCTTTTACCCTGACATCGGGCCAATGGCGAACCAGTGCCGGCCTGCCATCCCAAATCGAGGTTTTTTTTTCCCATCCACCCCTCCCTCAGCAACAATGGAGCTGAGCCCCTTCTCCATACATCCCACCTCCCCCTCAACCACCAACATCTGTGAGCCTCCCTGCGCCCAGCCATTCTTCCCCTAACTGCTCCATTATTGGGCCCCTTTCACTTGTAAATGCAGCCAGTGATACTGTTGATGGATCTTTTATGCCTAGTGCTGGGGTCACAGGAAAGGTATAGAGAATAGAGGGCCAGTAAAGGAGGGAGTGACAATTGTTACAAAGCACTAAGTCCTTTTTTGTGCAGTCATTTTTAGGGACGCCTGACAGTACAAATGCCTCTCTCCTACAAACACCTCACATTCCTGCAGCTTCCTGGTGGGACATTTGGGTGAAAGTGGTGGGATCTTTAGTTGTGGGGGAAGCACTTGTATTGCCCCCTGTATTTAAACACAGGGTGGGTAACATGTTCTCTGCCATCGCTGGATTGGAAGACAAGTCATTTGAGAGTCATTAGTGCAAAAGATGGATTAGAGAAGCGAGACCTTATATCCCATGCACATGCTCAGAAGTGCTTGGTAGAATTGTAGATGGCATTTTTGATCAGTAGATGATTGCCATATATAGACAGCAGGGAGGAGATTCCCAAATTTCAGCTGACTAATCACTGTGTCAGTAGTTAAGAGATACAGTATAATCTTTATTTGAGATTACCA
>NC_056581.1:3567571-3570071 GCF_018340385.1 Cyprinus carpio | reverse complement strand
AAAATAACCATTAGTTATGCCACATGCAACATATTGAGGTCATGTGACATCAATATACTGTAGCACACTATTGTTAGTATCATTGTTGCAAAAATAAATAAGGTGTTTATCATGTATACAGTATTCAGTAAGCATGCTATGCTAGTATGGCAGTTCAAAGAAAAACACTAGCTTGACATTAAAAAATAAAACTATTTGCAATTTCACCTTTAAATGTTTGTCAAAACTTATGTCTTTGTGGGTTAAACTGTTTTTATTTTTATGGTTACTTATTGGACCGTACTAGAGATTTATTTATTTATTTTCAAAATATTTTTTTTCATGCAATTTATTTATTTTTTACATTTATTTACTATTTTTTGGTGATAAGCACTTGTAAACTGTACTTTTTATTTTGCAATAAAAAAATAATTTTGTATGTAATTTATTTTTAATAATTATTTTTATTAACTTTTTTTGCTGACAAGTACTGGTAAAATGTAGTTTTTATTTTAAATTTAATTACATTTTTATTCCAATTTTAATTAAATTATTTATATATATATATATATATAGATATATATATATATATATATATATATATATATTTACTAGTTTGAAATTGAATTTATAAGTACATGTAACATTTCTAAAATGTATTTTTTTTATTTTGCAACTTTATTTTTATAATTTATTTTTGATAATTTCAGTTTTTATATACTTTTTTTGCTGATTTACTTTTTATTTTGCAACTGTCTGATTTTGCGACTGAAATAGTTCAAGTCAATGTTTGTAAGCTAACTGTTAGTGTCTGAATTCCTCATTGCATTGTTCTCATTTTTTCTCATAAGTGTCATATTCTGTGTGCACATTGCTGTTAGTACGCTAGTGTCTCTGAATGCCTGTTTGGATCTCAGTGTGGATAAGAGCAGGTGAAGCTTCAGACGGAGGCAGATGTAATGCAGTCTGGGTGTGGCGTATCTTTGTCTCATCTCGTGACTGTCTCCACTGGGGAGTGAGAAATCTGAGCTGGCATCCGTGTACGTGTTGAACACTGGCAGTCCCACTGAGCCATCTGCTGTAGCAATGTGTCACTGTAATTAGGGCTGGATGGCTTGTGTCAGATAAGACTGCTCCTTTACAGCTCCGTCTCCTGCAGCTGCACACAATATCAACTGAACAACGCTTGACTGGCGGCTGGACACACTTCTGGCCAGCAAGTTAAAGGATCTCATTGCAGGCAGAATCATAATTCCACTCTTATTAATTATCCATGTTAATGATTGACTTGTGCACAATTCACCCATGAAGTCAGACTGAAGGAATGGTTCACCCCACAAATGACCTACTTTGTCTTGATTTACTCACCTCTCTTATGCGAAAGGAGTAGTTCTGAAGAATGTCTTATCTGCTCTTTTTCATACAGTGAATGTGGATGGGGATTCTGAGCTTTAATAACAAAAAAGAAGCATAATATCGTAACTAACAAAATGACTTAATGACTTTGACACTATGACGAGAGTCCGCAGGGATCCTCTCTATGATGTTGTTTCGTCTTTTATTATTATTATTTTTTTTCTGTATGTTTCCACGTGTTTGTTCGCCCACATGAATTTGACTCGGTGGATGGAACTTTTATAAGTTTTTAATAATTTTTTTTAATTAAACATTAAGTTCTGTCAAAATATTTTTAAAAACACTACCATTCAAAATGTTTTTGAAGTCTCTAATGCTCACCAAAGCTGCATTTATTTGATGAAAAATACAGTAAAAACAATAATAATGTGAAATATTATTAGAATTTTAAACTGTTTTCTATGTGAATATATTTTAAAATGTAATTTATTTCTGTGATCAAATCTGTATTTTCAGCATCATTACTCCAGTCATCAGTGTCACATGATCCTTCAGAAATCATTCTAATCTGCAGATTTGCTGCTCAAGATTATTATAATATTCAATTATTATTATAATAATCAATGTTGAAAACAGAGCTGCTTAAAATATTTGTGGGAACATTAAAAAAAAAATAACTTTCATTTGACTTTCATTTAACATTTAATTTGTTTTCTAATAAAGTATATGTCTTTACTGTCATTTTGATTAATGTTTCCATCCTGGATAAAAGATTCTTAATAATAATAATCTTATTGACAATTTTTTTTTTGTATATTATAATTATACTTCATCTAGATTTTGTAAATAATAATATTTTACAAACAAATAAAAACAATAATAATAATAACATGCCAAACATCTTAAAAGGTTTTCTATCAAGAATTTAAATCCTTTTGATGATACTTTTTTTTTTTTTTGTCATTATGATATCAGGAAAGTTACCTGACATTTTTATGCTTCATGCTTCCAAAAAATATCAAAGTAAATCCTAATTAATTTATTATAATCATGCTGAGGTGTATTCAAGTCTGTGTTTTCATGAATTGCATTCTGCTCTTTTTTAATATATATATATATATATATATATATATATATATATATATATATATATATATATATATAT
>NC_056581.1:3555071-3565071 GCF_018340385.1 Cyprinus carpio | reverse complement strand
ACAGAACAATTAAATAAGTCGAAGTAAATTTGTCGCTTGATTCGTTTATTATTTTTATATCATGCGGAAGTTTCAGGAATGTTTAATTACTGTGTCCAAAAAACAAACAAACAAAAAAAAACAAAACAAAACATGCCTTCTTATCAAGTGCACACAAACAGTATTACTTCGTTTTAACATGTACAGTTAGTATGTGACTATACATGTGACTATTACAGTTTAATTGCTTTGAATGTGCTTTAAAACGGGGACATTTCTGGGGACAGGACACCAAAAACTGTGACTGTCTGAGGTCTGGCCACCCTACTGTATACACAATCAGCCCCGTCATATTTTGTGTTTTTTTTTACTCATTAATTTGCATTCTCTGCTTTATAATGGCCTCTTATACAACATTAGCCTACTTCCTGATGCAAAAGCTATTTTCCTATAAGGAAGTAAACAAGTCCTGAAAGGTTACATCAGGTTATAATAATAATACACTGCTTTCTTACCAGGTTGTGTTCAAAATGACAGGCTTGCCAAGTGTTTACACAATGCTAAAGCACTGTAATAAGCATTTTTGCTAAATGCCTTAAAGGGATAGTTCAGCAAAAAAAAAAAAAAAGTTCTGTAATTTCCCCTCATGCCCTGTCAAACCTGTGTGACTTACTCTCTTCTGCGGAACACAAAGAAAAGATTTTGAAAAGTTTGAATTTCTGAGTGAACCATTTTATTAAATGTAGTACGTTTCTGTCCTGAAGTACTGGGATAGTTAACTCAGATATTAAAATGTGCTGTTAATTTACTTTATTGATTTATTTTTTCAGTAAAACATAAAAAAAAAAAAAGATTTTTAGCTGAAACCGTGGACTTTGTGATTCATGCAAGTTAATTTTGTGTTGCCTGATATACTTTTTTTGACTCTGTAGCATTGACTTGCATCTTAACCACCACCAAGAACCACAGTTTCTTTACTGTTCTACTCAAGAAAAAAGGAACTTCTCGGATGGCCTGAGGGTGAGTAGATTAACAGCAAATTTTTATTTTTTGGGGGTGATTTTTTCTTTAATCAGAGCAGGTTTAGACAGAGCAGCAGATAGCAGAGTGAGAGTTAGTCATAAGCAGAAGAGGTTAGAGGAAGACCATTCAGTACTCCTACAAACACAGAGCATTCTCTCTTCAGATACAGGCACTGAAGACGCAGAACTGTGTTTGCTGAGCACTGAGCTTGGAAGAACATCTGCTGAATCAAGGACAAATCCGGAAGGAAAGACATGAAGACGCAGAGGACATGGGAAAGTACAGATGTCATGACATTTATTCAAGGCATGCTACAATTAAAGTTGATTAGGAAAACGTCAGCAGGGTGGGTAATAAGAATAATAACTCTAATAATGAGTATGCATAATAATAAGCCATTCATGAACAGAAAAAGAAACGATTTCTACAAAAAAAAAAAAAATATACAAATAAAATCTCCACTCAATCATGCACTGCAAAAATTAGAAAATATGTTTCTTTAATAGTTTATCTTCTATTTGCATTTATTACATCAAACTCATAAACTGGATACGCTCATGTCTCTCCCCAATTCCCACAAGTCACATAAACGGCTTTACAAATGAAAGCTGGTACTGGTATGATATCAAAATACAGAAGACAAACTGTGTTCTTATGTTAATTTCCATAAATATAAAAACCAGTTCATATTGGTGTGTGTGTGTGTATCTTGTTCCCCAAAACCATTTTTTTATTTTTTATTTTTTTGGCCAGGTTAACAATAAAATAAAATGATAAGGAACACATATATACAGCATTTGTTTCCGTTTGGTAGTGAAACATTCATAAAAACTATAAATTAGGTATTTCGTTGCGTGTCAAAGCATCCTGAGATCAACTCAGGCACTTCTGTATGTGCGCTGTGCTTGAGCGACACCTCAGTTCGCTAATTTAGTCTAGCCCCTCCCTTTTATGCAAATTACACCATTCAGTTATCTATAATAATAGCCCATAAATTTAGTCACGAGAAGAAAATAGAAAGCATTATGGCTAAAATTTAAAGTTTGGATCGTAAGGGTCAATTGCATCGGAATAAAGCGATAAAATATTTCAGTCTGAACAGTGCTGCATCAGATCCAATTCAATCAAGTCCTTTGGTTTCAGTGGTTGGTTTGTCGTTGTGGTCTCGTACGTTTAAGAGTAAAGCTTTTTAATGGAATCGATGACGAAGAAAGCAAAAAGTGTAACCGCTTATCCGTTTTACAGATTGTGGCCTCTATCCGGAGCTGTTCATGAAATACTGAAAGCGTAAGGCGGTTCACATGAATCCACGAGGGCCCGGTAACACATTCAGAATCTAGTTTGACGAGGGAAAGGATATGGCTTGACCTTTCTGAGGGAAACAAACAGAGCAAACCGCGGGACACGTGAAAAACAGACATGATCCAGAGTGGAAAATACAAGAAGTTTGTCGGTTTCTGATATACAGCCAGGAAATAAGTTACAAATAAGCTAGATGAAAGGCACATAAACTTTGGTCCTGCATTATTTGTGACTTTTTCAGTAAAAAAAACCTGGAAAAAACCATACACGTGTGTAACTGTTCGAGTGAGCGTGGATATCGACGAGAAAATGTCTTACAGCACAGCGGAGCGTTGTTGCCTGAGTCAAGACGTTGTTGGAAAATGTTTCGCTTTGAGAAACAAAAACAAGTGACTTCTTGTGACTTCAGTGACACGTTTATGGAGTCTGGCTTTTCTCCTGTTGATAAATAAAAAGCATGGCAGCCGGAAGCAGATCGTTTTTCCGCTTGCGCGGCTGCGTATATTTCGCCTTCCGAGCGCTTCTGACGGACCTGACCTCTAGAGATCGCTCCCGTTCCCGTTCACACACATCGGAGGACGTTACAGACCCAGATCTGCTTTTGTGAAGAGGCAGAGTGACAGACAACAATCTTGAACCAGTTTTCACACTCTTAATAAAGAAGATCAACAAACCCCAAAAAAAGAACAAAAAGTATCACAACAGAGCAAGAAAGAAACAGGTCAAAACCCCTAAAATGAATCAATAATAAGATACAGTAAATAAGATACAACTCCAAAACACACAGGCGGAGGTCTCAGACATCAGCATCACTGAAAGGCAGACCTGAACACTCAGAGCGAATGCTGTGGGCTTCTGGGTCTCTGTGCGCTCGTTCTGAGCCAAATTTAGACTGATCGCATGTATTAGGAGTTTCATAATCGTATTAGAATGACAGAACAGAGATGATATCAAGCAGATCACACAGAATATGATATAGTCCACATTCTCGTGAAAAACTCGCCGGCATCACATTATGGTTTGTGGGAGGTTGCTAGAATGTTGCTATATGGTTGCTAAGATGTTCAGAGTGGTTTTAATGCATTGCTGTACGGTTGCTAGGGTGTTCTGATGGTTGCTAGGGGGTTACTTACTGGCCCAAAGTAAAAAGAGTCCACCTCAAAGTCTCTAGTTGAGTGGTCGACCGATTTTGATGTCCGATATCTTAGAGAGCATGGGGGCCGATATAAATCTGATATATCACACGCCATCAAAATAAAAGTCCCGCTTCTGACATACTGGGTAAACAGAATTGGTGATATATCTTGGCGATGTATCAGTCAACCACTACTCTAGATACGACTTGGGTGGCTCCTTTAATGAAAGTCATGAAAGCCCGTTTGAACATTCGTTTGGCGAAAAAGTGTGATCACATAGAAAAGAACAAAAACTTCACAGACGTGCTCATAACAGCTCATAAATTCATACTATTTAATCAGAACGATACGCAAGCTTACAGCAACCTCTGTCTCTGAGCGCAAAATATTTATATCAGAGATTGAGGAACATAATTGTGGCCTAGAAAGGCTTTATGTAACAATGGTATGCGGGTCTAGCATACATATGTACACACACACACACACACACACACACACACACACATCAGCGAGGGAGAATAGAGACCCACAGCATGCTCTGAACATCGCTGAGTTCACCGTTCATTTTTCTAATGAGAGCATTCACAGCACCATACATCATAACTTACATCTCATATCATATTAAGACCACATGGTACTGAGTCCCCACAAAATGCACATCTATAAGAGCTACACAACAAAAAATAAAATAAAAATCAAGATCAAAATAAATCAACCCTCTTACCAATCCCACAAAATAGTACGTAAGATATTTTAGGTAAAATTTCTAAAACCTATTTGATTATGAACACATAATAAGGCACGTAATAAGAAATTAGGTAAATACACAGTAAATATGATTTTTTTTTTTTTTCACCATGATTTCTTGAATGATTATAGTGGTACAAAAACCCGATGAGGTTTCAAATTTGATTTTTTTCTCTTCCATAAAAAAGAACAAATTACCAAAAATAAGTAACTTTTTTTTTTCTCAAAAAATCTTGACAATCCTTAAGATATATAGACCTGAATAGTTTTGACTGTAAGACTGTAAACTTCAACAAAATTCAATTTCTTTTGAGAAGTGAAAGCGAAGTTTTGAATCGCTTCAGGTGAAATCGGTCAAAGACAAAAAAAAGCCACTATCCCTTGCCTCGCATGAACATGAAGACTGTTGATTTATTTCATAACTGTGATTCAAATGGACACTGATAGAGGATATAGCCTAGTGCACAGGCATTGAAGCTGCTCCCTTTAGATGCTACTCAACAGGTCTACAGTGACCCTCCTTGGAATGTTAAGGCCAGATTTTCACTAAATGAGACAGCGTCTTGCTCACATGCACAAGCGAGTCATCATATATCCTAAACAGTCCCGATGAAACCGGTAATAATACACTAAACATACATATACAGAATCAGCTTTTGTATATGCACACCATTGCCATGTTCCAAAACCTAGTGAGCTGCCTATTGAGATGACATTTTAAGGCATTAAATGTGAGCTCCCGGCACAAAGGCTGCTCCAGCCTTCTAGGATATCTAATTTTGGCCAAAATCTAAGGCAGCACTGCATGTAACCATTGTGGATAAAGCAATCCCAGAATGCACTGTGAAGCTCATTCAAGATGGTAGGCGAATCAAGGCAAATGTCGATTATAAAAATAATAAAAATCTATACATTTGTTTAACCTGATTAAAAATGGATCGTTTTGACTGCAGTGTTGAAGTTGCGCATCTGGCTTAAACCCATTGACATTAGCATGTTGCTAGGCTAAGGTTGTGATACCTGAAGTGTAGAAATGCATAGCACGAGCAAATGTGCACTGCAGCATCTCTAGACTGTCTATACTGAAAAAAGCCAAAGATCCAAATCCATTTGTCCTGTTGTCGGAAGTAGCGTAAACGTTTGTAGTACGAACAGGGCATCAGTTTACTGTTGTGTCGCATCATGCCACACCACATTATCAGCTTAGCAACATGTAAACCTCAAAGTCTACCACTGTAATAAGTGTAAAGAATTCATAGCAGAAGCTCGATATTGCCATGTGCTATATATTTCTACGATTAGACTCATTAGCTTAGCAACATGCTAACTGTACTTAAATCAATCAAATCCAGTGCTAGCCTTCAAACGCTGCTCAACACTTGTAATGTATTGATTTTTTAATGGAATCAATGAAGGAGATGCTAGTTTTGGAGTCAGCTATATTTGGAGCTTGCAAGCATTTCCATGATGCCAAAGTCTTTGTGTAATTGGCATAGAAGATTCACGTGATCTAAGCTGACCATTTTTGTCTACTGATACAGACTCAGAGTTTAACATCTCCACCTCTAGAAGAAAACCTCTGGCCTGGACTCTACTGGAGGTGAGTTTCCGGTGCACTCCTGTGCTATCAGATCAGTCACTTATGAGCTTTCATAGCAATTAGGATGCTTCCTTAGAAGCCTATGCAGCAGCTCACTAGGTTTGGGAACTAGGCAGCATCTTCATGTCATTCTGAATCGCTCTTTCCTTTAATATTTGTTTTGGTCAGTTGCAGAGGCATTTAGTGTGGGACTGCAAGGCAAAAGAGAGTGCCGCCCTCTTTTTTTGCTGTGACTCAATGGGCTTCACTACGGTTTCTACAGAGCCCACTGCTGCAAACTCTCACACCTGTGACCAGAGCCGAGGAGTGAAAGAACAGAGTAACGAGCACAGAACCTTCTGCCCCTGTGTGGAAAGATGGAAAACAAGAAGAACGAAAGGAAAAGACTCAACTAAGAGCAAGAGGGGGAACAGAATGGAGGAAATCATCAATTTCCCATCAGGATCACGGGCTATACCATTCACATTGAGAATTTCACTTAGGAGGAGGCGGAGCCTCTTATCAGGCTGGGCGTTGCTGATTGGAGCGTTCCAGTAAGGTTGACAGCTGGCCGTAAGTTTAATGGAATGATCGTGCATGTTTGAAAAGTTTGCCCCGGTTCAGAGGAACCCGATCGACTGGACAATGACATCGCGCCATTGCACACAGATGTTCTCTGACAGCATTGCAGGTGCAGAGAGCCCACAAAAGGCTGGTCTGTCTGATATAAAATTTTCATAATACAAGAAAAAAATAACAAATCACGCCATTCACTATCTATTCACAGATGCCTACCATCTGGCTATACATCTCTGCACAGTAAACAGATAAGAGGATGCCAAACATTCCCCACGGTGCCTGTCTTCAGTTCAAATTAAAGTGCTGAGAAACAAAAGATTTGTAAGCTGCAAATTTTAAATGCACTCATTCTTGAATCCATAGCACTCTTGTTTTAATGCTACTCTGAAGAAAAAGGACAAGCCCATTGGTCGAGGCCGTCGCTACAGATTTTTTTTTTCCAGCAGCACCTTGATAATGACGTCAGCGACATTCAAACGGTGACCGTGCGTTCAATACATCCCACGGGAAATGCGGCGGTCCGTTGAAACAGCCAATGAGAATGAAGGTGTTGTTTTTTGGGGGAGGCACAGAGGAGACTCTGCCCTCATTAGGTCTGGGGTAACAAGGCCATTGGGCTACAGGAGCGTCAGTCTCCAATGTAATCGGCAAGTGTGCGGTGAAGAAACTTCCTCAGCACTGACTTGTTCGAGAATGTTCACCTCATGTTAGTCTGCGTTTCACATCAACAAAGTCCTCGCCAGTCGACTAAAGAGGGAGTCCTACTTCCTCCACACGGAGGTTCCCGGAAACGTCACATTGTCATGGATATCCCATGTGTCTTCAGCCCTGGTTTCGTGAGAGTAAATCAAACTCACTCTGAGACTGTCTAAAGGTTCTACAGTAGTCTCTTATTTGCTTTTTTATCTTTCTTTTTTTTCTTTTCTTTTGAAAATCTCTAAAACTACCCCATGAATATCTATAATTGTTTTTTTAAAGTTTGTCAGTCAGTCTTATTCTCTGAATGAAACAGTCAGACTGCTGAAGGTTGAAGGGCAGGTACGGGGAGGATGGGGAAAGGGTGTGTTTGTAGTGAAGGGGGTGCTAGATGGTGGATTTGGAGAAGGACACTCTCAGATGGTGGTTTTCTCCCAGGTCATGGTTGTGGAGGTCGATAAGAGCCTGGATGGCTTCTTCCACCGAACCCAGCTGGATCAGAGCCATCTTGCGGTCTTTCCTATTAATCATATATGGATAGTGAAAATCAGACACTGGGTGATCCCGAAACAATTCAAGATCAGCCAAAATTTAGAACCAGGTATACTATGGGAGTCAATGGCTACCGTCAACTGTTTGGTTACCAGCATTCTTCGAAATATCTTCTGTGCTCAATAAAAGAAAGAACTATCCCTTTAAACAAAATGTAAAATAGGAATGCTCCTAGAGTGCTATCTAGCTACACATTTTTTCCTAGTAAACTTAAAATCGCTAGACATTGTAGACATTGTTGATAACATTCCATTCATGTTTTCACAAAAAACTAATCCTTATCAGCAATGTTTTACATGAAGAAAGGCACAAGCAGACTCTTCCCCATGTGAACAAATACTTACTAAAATCAGATAAATGAAGGCTTAGAAAAAAAAACAAATGTGAAGAGAACTCACTGGAAAAACTTGAAGGCCTTGACTGTGTATCCAGAACCGGCAAACAGGTCTTTTAGAAAATCATCCGTAGTGGAGGGACTGGGGGAGGAAAGAAACAATGAACACAGTGTTTACAAAGGACAAAAATAACACCTTATCTGATGCCAACAATAATGAAAGACTTCTAGTGAAACAGCCGCTAATATGATGATATGTGTGGGGTGATATGAATTATAATCATATATCACGGTATAAGTAATTTGACATCGCTGTAAAATTATGCATCACAATTAAGTTTCTTTTTCTGGAAATTCAAGCCTCATATGTTTTATATATTGCAGTGCAGTCAATGTCTATTTTTCTAGTGACTTAAAAAGTATTTAATAAGATTTAATTTAATATGAATATTATAAATGCAAAGCAAATCATTCTAAGTTTTAATTCGCTCCTTCATTTTTAACATTAATTATTTTTATAATAAAATAAAAAAAATTGAGATTTGCACATTTTAAAAATGTTTATTTAAGTTATTTCAGCAAAATTTAGTTGTTTTTTTGTTGCAATATTTTGTAGCATGCTGTATTGAGCATGTGGTGCCCGATGTGTGGGTGTGTGCGAGTCACTCACGGGATATTTGAGAGGTGCAGGGTGGCGGAGGGAGGGAAGATGTTCTGGAAGTTCTTGGAGCCGGGCTTTTTGAAGCGGTGCAGCGGGCTCCCACTGAAGTCTTTGGTCAGGCCCTGGTCCTCCTGACCCTCCCTGGGGAGCTGCACCGTCTGGTGCTTCGAGATGGTCACACGGATCACCTTACCATACAGACGCTGACCGTTCAAATGACTCATCGCTTTACAAACAAACCCAGAGATAACGTGTTACAGATAAGCTTTAACCCTGAGACACAATATAATACTCTCTTACACTGAGCAAATCTTTTTCTTACATTTGAACAACAAAACTCATGCATACAAGTTTTTATCCAACATTTTTCACACACACACACACACACACACACACACACACACACACACACACACACACACACACACACACACACACACACACACACACACACACACACACACAAAGCCTCTAAATATTGGTTGCACTCATCTCCTGATACATAAAACACAACCAGAGAATGAAGTTATGTAAATGGTTTTGCAAAAATTATTGTATAAAATGCCATCTAGTGTATTTTTATAATAATTGTATATTTATAATCCATTGCTAATTGACCTTTTTTACAGTATAGAATATATTTTCTGCCTCATTCTGTGATAAGAAGCCACATCAGATCACAAAAGAAAGGTATTTCAAAAACATGTTAATGTTCTCTTTTGTTGGACAGCAGGTTTAGAAACGCTTCTCATTACAAGGGAAGGTGTTCAGCGTGTGTTACTTTTTCAAATGCACAAAGGCAAAAAGAAAATAAAAAATGAAATAATGATTACTCTATTGTCCTAGCTTAAGAAAAATGCAACCTTTATAAATATTTCATTCATAGCTCTGGCTACATCCAGCAGTGATAAAACCACACTGATCTGTAGCTTTAACACAAACACAGAATACTCTGATAAAGACGCCTGATCAAAGGATGAAGAGAATGTGTCAAGATGAAAAGGATTTCAGAGTAATGCCTGACATACCGAGCTGGGCTTGTGTGGCGTCTGCCATCTGTATTAAGGCATTCTCTTTCTTGTTGAACAGAATCTTGACTCGGTGAACATCTCCGTACACTCCTGCCGGGATAAAAGAGAAATTTTGATTTTTGTTGTTGTTGCTGAAAACACACAGTGAACACAATTTACAGCAAATAATACGTTATCTGCAGATCTCAGGGTTTCATTATTGAAGGCAGAGGGCGACGGTTACTCCTCACAAGCTCAGAGCGAGCAAACATTGAGCGATTTTAAAGGATATCACTCACACTGAGGTCTGTCTCTGATGTTGACAGTTATTAAATTGTAGGGACAATAACAATGACACACACTGAGCGTGTGTATGGGAGAATTTCGAACATTCATAAGACG